>NC_041407.2:51067645-51122645 GCF_900747795.2 Erpetoichthys calabaricus
ATATGTATAGACATACATACATATATATATATATATATATATATATATATCTATATCTATATATATCTATATCTATATATGTATATCTATATATATCTATATATATATATATATATATATATATATCTATCTCTCTCTCTCTCTCTCTCTATATATATATATATATATATATCTAAATCCCCGCGAAGTACTGCTTTTAAATTTTTATGAAGAAGAAAAGCTTTTTAAATTGAGGGAAAATATCCCAATAGCAATTTGTTAAGGATCTGTTTTTTTGTGAAGCAGCCTTAACACAGCTTTTCCGCTGTTTTATAAACGAACGCCATATAAGGTCTTCCTTTTTCCTTGCTTCGCCAAGGAAAGAGCCTTTTTATTAAATCCAAGGGTTCTTCGCTTTTTTTTTTGTTTGTTTATTACGATTGTTATAGTTCTGTTTGTATACGACGTTGTCAGTTCAGCACTCAGGTTGTAATATGACCAAGCTGTGCAAGCTTACTGTTAAGAATGCAACGTATAGTTGTACATGAGAAAAGCAATCTTGCCTAAAATCAATGGCAAACTTTTGTAGGTCTATGAACTTAATTTAAAGTTTAGGTTTACACGGTGCTTTCTTTCCGAAGTACCTGCACTCATGAATATGTCTGTATGCGTCAGTCGCTCAAATCCCCGCGCTTCGCACCGGCGAAGTACTGCTTTTAAATTTTTATTAAGAAGAAAAGAAAACCTTTTAAAATTGAGGGAAAATATACCAATAACAGTTTGCTAAGGATCTGTTTTTTTGTGAAGCTGCGTTCACTCGAGTGATCACTTCGAGATGACTTGCAGGCTAACCATAAGCATTACCTGGTAGGTAACCACCCATACAATCAGATTGTGAATCAGACTACGAATGCCGTGAATGTAATTACCCCGATCTACATGCTGTCAAATAAACGAACCACACGCCGTGGCGCAATTTTAGGGGCTTAGCCTCTAGCGCTGACGTCCGAGGTTCAATTCCCGTAAGGGAGTGAAGTGAGCGCTTCGCACCGGCGAAGTACTGCTTTTAAATTTTTATTAAGAAGAAAAGAAAACCTTTGTAAATTAAGTCTTAAAAAGAGCTGTAAAGATATTGACAATAAGCTACGCAAACCCACCAAGACATGCAATCGTTTAAATCAAAGCGTGAGTCGAAAAACACCATCCCATAATATTAGTTAACGATTAACACATTTCTATATGTATTGTAAGCATACAATACAACTGATAATATGTTGCGCTTATTTATCTGGTGTACTGACATTTTTGCGCGTTTAACGGCTGAAATCTAACGTGGTTTGTGCCCTTCAGAATGAAAAGAGTTTGCATTTACCTTTTTAATAAAAGGCGAGCTTTTAAGCCTGAGAAATCACCCCGTAAATGTACACGTTTAATTGCACATGTGTTAATATGTATGCTTACACAGTATTAAAAGACACTCAACAAGTACACAGTATTAAAAGACAGTCAACAATTAACGTCATTTACCTTCGTTCCCGCGTTTGACTTGTGCTGTAAATCTCTTCCTCGTTTTCAGTTCACGTGATTACGTAGGAGGCGTAATACGTGATGACGCGATACGTGACTCCGCCTCCTCCATTAGAGTATATGGACAAAAAACAGGTTCCAGTTATGACCATTACACGTAGAATTTCGAAATGAAACCTGCCTAACTTTTGTAAGTAAGCTGTAAGGAATGAGCCTGCCAAATTTCAGCCTTCTACCTACACGGGAAGTTGGAGAATTAGTGATGAATGAGTCAGTCAAACAGGTTCCAGTTATGACCATTACGCGTAGAATTTCGAAATAAAACCTGCCTAACTTTTGTAAGTAAGCTGTAAGGAATGAGCCTGCCAAATTTCAGACTTCTACCTACACGGGAAGTTGGAGAATTAGTGATGAGTGAGTCAGTCAAACAGGTTCCAGTTATGACCATTACGTGTAGAATTTCGAAATAAAACCTGCCTAACTTTTGTAAGTAAGCTGTAAGGAATGAGCCTGCCAAATTTCAGACTTCTACCTACACGGGAAGTTGGAGAATTAGTGATGAGTGAGTCAGTCAGTCAGTCAGTCAGTGAGTCAGTGAGGGCTTTGCCTTTTATTAGTATAGATATATATATATTATATATATATGTGTATATATATATATATATTATATATATATATGTTTGTGTTTTTATATATTATATATATAATATGTGTATATATATTATATATATATATATATATATATATATATATATATACGCATATATTATATATATATATGTGTATATATATATATATGTGTGTATATATATATACTAGCAAAATACCCGCGCTTCGCAGCGGAGAAGTAGTGTGTTAAAGAGGTTATGAAAAAGTAAAGGAAACATTTTAAAAATAACGTAACATGATTGTCAATGTAATTGTGTTGTCATTGTTATGAGTGTTGCTGTCATATATATATACATATACACATATACACACACATATACACACATATACAGATATATTATATATACATATACACATATATTTTTTATATATATTTTTTTTTTATATTTTATATATATATATATATATATATATATATATATATATATATATATATATATATATATATATATATATATATATATACACATACATACATACATACATACATACATATACACACATAGATGCACTTACAATAACATAGAAATCAATATAAACAACATTAACATCATTATCATATGAGAATATGAAGTAATATATAAGAAGCACATTTCATATAAATATAAATTATTAAACAGTAAAATCTTCTTCTATAATTTGCTACCGTGGCTTTTCGTTGGATTGTCCAGGATTTTAAATCACCTGTAGCTTGCAAACCGTTTCACCTATTGACTTGAAATCTGGTACACATATAATACGTCACGTCTGCTATCCGCTTTATGGGTGATGATTGTATTACTCTTTTTATATTTATTTTATTTTAGAATCAACTCCTATCTGCGCACACCAGGGCGGCCGTGGGCAGATGCGTATGGTGTATTCACTCCATGTTATCGTGCATTGCGCTGTCAGTGGTATTTTGATAAAAGAATTTGAACAACATATAAGAAGCATATAAATTATTAAGCAGTAAAACATTAACATTTAAGAAGTAAAGTTACATTGAGTACTACTGCAGTGCCTTCGGGTATACCTCATTTATTCTTTGCCCATTACATGCTTAAATGTATACATTTTTTGGTGTACCTACCCGAGAACACGCGACATATAACCGAGCGTGGGAGAAGCATGTATTTTAAACACGCGTTGAGTTCATCTGCTGGTCTCCCTCGTGGAATAACTGGTAATGTTTGACTAAAATGTACAGCGAGTAAAACGACATTACCTCCTTTTTTTTTTTTAAGGATCTCTGAGATCTTGCTTTTTTCGGTTCAAGGCTTCATAAGCTCTTTTATGTGCCATGGTGTACTTAATAAGTACTAATTATCCCAAACCATCATCTTTGAATGTTGCAAGACTTTCGCCTTGTATGTAGATCGGGGTAATTACATTCAAAGCATTCCTAGTCTGAATCACAATCTGATTGTATGGGTGGTTACCTGGCACTGTAGGGTTGCCACCCGTCCTTTAAAATACGGAATCGTGCCGCGTTTGAGAATGAAATTGCGCGTCCCGTTTTGAATCAATACTGGACGGGATTTATCCCGTATTTTTTTTATCATTTTTTTTTTTAAAGCAGCGTGTCATGCAAATCATCCCACACGCATTTTATGAAGATGCCTCCTTTCCTACTTTTGATTGGGTAATACTTGATGTCATCGTTAGTTTGATTGGTCTTTTTAACTGTCCAGTGAGGAGGGCGTGTCTTTTAAGTAGAGTCTGCAAAGTGTTGGCACTGAGATGTGGCATCAGCGCCATAGTTGAAGCCCCTAACATTGCGGTCAGCAAGTCGGCTAACATCCGCCATGTGCCGTCTTTCAGTTGCGAGAAGCAGATCATAGAATGGTTGAAATTGTTGCCCTTAACGTTGCGCCACGGCGTGTGGTTCGTTTATACCTCGTGTCTTCTCATTAAACTTTTATCTCGCGAATATGTTATTGCAATCCGCAGCGGGAGCGTTTCTATAAACTTAATTTAAACTTACGTTTTACACCGTGCTTTGTTTCCCTTATGAACATGCTTGTATGCTTCACTCGCTCCGTTCTCAATTGTTTAATTAATTTTTTGCTCTTCACTGTTTCCGGCTCTTCCTCCATTTCCCCCTACTTCGTTCTTTTATTTCGCGAATATGTTATTGCAATCCTTAACGGGAGCGTTTCAATAAACTGATTGAAAATAGTTTTGCATTTACCTTTTTAGTAAAAGGCGAGCTTTTAAGCCTGAGAAATCACCCCGTAAATGCACACGTTTAATTGCACATGTGTTAATATGTATGGTTACACAGTATTAAAAGACAGTGAACAACGTCAGTTACCTTTGTTCCCGCGTTTGATAAAAGGTGAGCTTTTAAGCCTGAGAAATCACCCCGTAAATGCACATGTTTAATTGCACATGTGTTAATATGTATGCTTACACAGTATTAAAAGACAGTCAAAAATTAACGTCATTTATCTTCGTTCCCGCGTGTGACTCGTGCTGTAAATCTCTTCCTTGTTTTTAGTTCACGTGATTACGTAGGAGGCGTGATGACGCGATACGTGACTCCGCCTCCTCCATTACAGTGTATGGACAAAAAATATGTTCCAGTTATGACCATTACGCTTTGAATTTCGAAATGAAACCTGCCTAACTTTTGTAAGTAAGCTGTAAGGAATGAGCCTGCCAAATTTCAGCCTTCCACCTACACGGGAAGTTGGAGAATTAGTGATGAGTCAGTCAGTCAGTCAGTCAGTGAGTGAGTCAGTCAGTGAGGGCTTTGCCTTTTATTATTATAGATAAATGTAATGAATTATTTATTATTATTATATAATATGTGTATATATATATATATATATATAATATATGTGTATATGTATGTATGTATATATATATGACAGCAACACAATTACATTGACAATCATGTTACGTTGTTTTTAAAATGTTTCCTTTACTTTTTCATAACCTCTTTAACACACTACTTCTCCGCTGCGAAGCGCGGGTATTTTGCTAGTCTATATATATAATTCACTAAGTAGCCACCCATGGAAAGCATGCACCGCCGACAAGTAGCCACCCATGGAAAGCACGCAAGACAGCCACGCCCACTGTATGACAAGTAGACACCCATGGAAAGCACGCAAGACAGCCACGCCCACCAACTCTACGACCATTGGATACGACGACAACTCGCAGAGCCACGCCCACCAACTCGGACGCGACGCCTCGGAAAACACGCCGTCATTTATGTTTGTCTGTGCTAGAGTCCACATGCACCTTCGAGCCACGTTGACTGTTCATAGAGGCATGTTTCTCGCGGATGTGAATCGCTGTATGCAGCGTCTAAAACAGTTTGTGAGGGGTATCCCATGGGATCCTTAAAACAATCCTTTAAAACTGAGGTTAAAACACAATGAAGGAAGCAGTCGTTAAACACCAATAAGCCCTGTGCCTCTTTTTCATTAGCGTCTCACCTGCTTCACTGATGCAGGCCCTGCAACAGTCGAGACGCTCTCTCAGCAGCTGACCTTCTATGTGCCTGACTCCACTACTGTCAGTCACCTGATTAAAAATTGCCTTTTGAAGGGGAGCTATAGACCCGCTATACCACAGGAACACATTGCCTTCGAGCCTACTTTCTCTCTCTCCTCACTCGCTCGCACACTGCACAGGGAAGAAATGCCCGCAGCATGACTCCACCCGGAAACCGTTTCAGCCACACTTCCACGCCCCTCGCTACGCTGTGAGTGCGATGATTATTTATTTAAAAATGGCCTTTTGAAGGGGAGCTGTGGACCCACTATACCACAGGATCACCTGTAACATTGCCTTCAAATTGTTTTCTTTTTATTTCTGATCCCGTCGAGCAGATCAGACACCCAGGCAAACAACACTGTATAATCAATAGCTGCAACTACTTTGCCCGCCCCAACTCCTCATCTGAGTCAGTTTCGTCTGTGTTCAGTAGTGTTTCCCAAACTTGGCCCTGGTGAACCCCTGTGGCTGCAGGATTTTGTTCCAACCAGATTCCTAATCATTAATGCCGGTGAAACTCATCCGGGATAAGTCGGTTTTTCAAACGCAGCCGTGTAGCTGGATGTAATAATCCGAGATGAATGCGCGCCCCCGCACTGAGTGAAAAGCCAATGTATATTGAGTGTAGAAAACATGATCAGCAAGTCTTTGATAGGCTACAACAAAATGATGAAAGTACGGGCACATTTTTTTCACACAAGCTGTGTGTGTGTGTGTGTGTGTGTGTGTGCATGTGTGTGCGTGTGTGTGTGTGCGTGTGTATGTGTGTGTGTGTGTGTGTGTGGGTGGGTGGGTGTTAGTTAGTTAATTAGTTACTCGAAGGATTTCAAGATTTAATATGCACAAGCGGTAACACTGCAAAAGCAGCCCAAACCAGAAATGACGGCTGGCAAAAAGTGCCCGACAAATTAAACGCGTGTGCATTGTACTTACTGCTTAAAAAACATTAAAAAAGCGGCGTGATTATGCGGCGGGTTGGTATGCAGCATGTAAAACAGTATGTTTGTCGCAGATAATTTGTCTTTTATTTTTACACGAAGACAATTTCCTGTTAGATTGGCCTTTGCGATGACAATTAATATGGCATAGTGCCAAACTTTCAAAAAGATGTGCATGTATCTGCCAAAACCAGTTTTCAGTCACGGACAGTTGTATGTTGCTCTCTCCAGAGTTCCATCTTTTCATCCACTTACTGTTGTATCCTCAAAACCAACACTTTTAGACAACTGTGTCTTTCCAGAACTGTCAACCATCAATAAATGATTATGCAGCGTATGCCTGCAGGAACACATGTGAGTGAGCGAGCGACACGCACACACATACAGGCGCGCGCGAGAGAGAGAGAGAGCACTGGACACATAAGAATAATAATACTTCATTACATTGATATACCGGTGTTTTCAGTATTTAAAGCACTATCCACACAGGGAGGAACCGGGAAGCGAACCCAAAATCTTCCACAGTCTCCTTACCACAAAGCAGCAACACTACCACTGTGCTACAAAGCAGTTAAAGAATGTACTGGGCTCAATTTTGTTTTCACTTCTATTTACAGCGATCGGGTCGTAGATTGCATTATTGCAATGTTACTTTTCTTGGTGCCTTATTACATTACGGATGTTTCACATGTTCATTTTTTCCCTGTGCTTAAAAGACATTAAAAAAGTGTTTCTCAACTGTGACTCCGGAACAACTCAGTACGCAAGCTATATTAAGCGTCAACAATGAAGACTCGCTACAACTTAATGAACAAGTGCTGAAACTTATCCCTACCGACAAAGTAACTTTCACCAGCGTGGCCTCTATCATCACAGACGATCTCGCTTTCAGTCACGGACAATTGTATGTTGATCTCTCCAGAGGTCCATCTTTTCATTCACTCACAGTTGTATCCACAAACCCACCCCCATTTGGACAACTGTGTCGTTCAGGAAGTGTTCACCCATCAATACATAATTATGCGGCGTATGCTACGCCACGGGTTGGCTAGTTATTAATAAACATTCTCCCGCATTAAGGTTTTGTGAACAGGAACTTAATGCCTGAAAAAGAGATGGATTTTGGAACACCAGAAATCAATTTAATATAGAATCAATGAAGACAAAATATCAGAATCAAAACTATTCTATTCACAATATATGTAATCTTGTGTTTAAAGTGCATGTGGATCATGCTTGCTGTTAATACTATAAAATTAACATTCATCATGAAACCTGAACGTGCCAAAGCACTTCATGGTGTTCTTTGCATAGATGTGTTTTTGTATGTAATCTTGTTCTATTAATTTTTTGCACAGTCAGTTTCCTCTGCTATTATATATGATAGCCAAACCTATTAGGATTCAAATCTTAAATTTTTAATTATTGAGAAGCCATCATCAGTTACTGTAATAGACAGCACAACTTGACGTGACTAAACTTGAGAAAAGGGAGCTAGGAAATGTGGACAATGCGGGGCAATCCATGTGAGGAGAAAAAAAATTACCTCCTACGCTCAGCATTTTTGTGGCTAATGTTTATTTGGTGAATAAAAAAATTGGATAATATTATAAAGTAGCAAGACTGATTTAATGAAGAGATGTCAGATGCTGTTGTGTTTTTCTTTCTCTTAACATGGATATGAATAGCCTGTCTGGTACAGTTCTTTTATCATTTTATTCTATGCATTTAATAGTTTTTACAATTGCATCTGAAAAATTTATCTTGAGATGAGATGAGACGTGATCTTTTGAAGAGAGACAGACAAGAGAGACAGAGGGAGACACTTTCACATCCCGCGAGACAGTCAAGTCATGTTATACTTACAACCTTTGGAAGCAAGTCCCATAAGACAGTGACTTTTGCAAGTTACGCCCTACTTACAACCATTTTCAAACAAGACCACATCATCTAACCTCTCAGTTGTTGGAATGGTTTTGGCAGACACACTTCCTGTGCTCTCTTTGTGCCAAGAGATTTAACCACACCCGGGGCTGGAAAAAGATAAAGTAGAACGTCGTAAAGAATTCAAAAACGTTGGAGCGATACACATGCAGAGCAGGTTAGAGATAATGGAAGTAGGAAAATTCGAAAGTCTCAAAAAAATGATAGTAAAGATCTCATTAGCGCAAACAAACGGAAAATATTACTCGGTGAAATAACGGAACAGTGAAAACAGATCGAATAGTATTTGAGGATGTCTGGGGGAGAAGAGAGACAAGGCTGTGAGACAAAAGGACAGCTGCTGTACAGGCTTTTAAATGTTTGAACACTGCACGAGCTGCAGATCACGCAGCTAATCGAGCAAATAGGAAGTAAAAAAAATCTGTATTTGTTTCCCATTGTATCACCATTTAAGAGGGGTTTCGGAGGATGCGTTCAGCCCCCCTCTTCACAAAGGCGCGTTGTGCTGGTGGGGGTGGGGGGGAAGGTGGGGGTTGGCAAGTGATGTGAGCATGGGGCGAAGCCCCCTAGTTATAGCATAAATAGATTATTGCACACTCAAGATAACAATCTTGACAAAATCATAAAGACAGAGTCTAAGCGGAGACAGAAAAAATGGAGTCCTTTGAAGACCAGACACTAAATAGTAATAAACTGTTTCCAGCCCAAATTTGCTAATTCTCTGCTGGAGTTATTTGAGACTCAGCCATACTGTACCTCTGCAGATTCACTTTAGGCAGAGGATTTAAACTTTGTAAATGAATATCAGCAGTCTTTCAGTAGGGACTGTAGCTTGGACAGCAAGACACACACGAGCGGCAAGAGGAACCGCATACAAAGCAAAGCATTCATTTTGCCATTGACTGATCACCAACTGCTCATCAGACGTAATCTTTATACTAGCAAAGAGGACAATCATGTGGGACACTGCAAAATGCAGCACAAGGTGTGAAAAGACAGCTGAGGGAAAAGCATCTGGACAAAAAAAGAGAAAGATGGCTGACTGTTCTTCCACTTGTGCCAGAGAAAGCTCAACATGGATCTTACAGCAATCAGGACAAAGCATCAAATCCACCACTTGGGCAGGAATTAAACCATAAGTACAGTGAATAGAAATTTTAATTACAAGAACTATTTTGTTTGTTATTTTGTAGTTAGACTAAAGCCACTGAATGTTTTCACACATATTGTGGTTATTGGTGTTGCTTTAACAGAAAGTAATTTTTGTGAAGGATCAATCTTTCTAAATTAAACAGGAAAACTGAGTTAACTTTGCAATTATTCTGAGCAGCATCAGCCATGCAGCAGCTTTAGAGTGTGACACACACATGCTCACAGAGAAGGTGTGAGGAAGAGTGCAGGCAAGTTGTGAAAGATATCCAAAGCATTAAGACACTGAGAAACTTACAAATATAGATGCTTCCTTCTATGTACAGCTCATGGATGACACTTTAGTTTCACAAATTTGAATTTTGCGCACATATTCCCTATCAGTATTTTGCCTAAAGCTGCACAACATACAGAAATGAATGCAGTGAATATATTGATAATAATTAGCACACACCTAAAACTCCAATTTGAAAAAGCCATGCAAAGAATACAGATTTTAAGGCCAATGGAGATGTGTGTTTTTATATAACCATTGTGGTCAAGTGAAAGGACAGCAAAACCCATGAATAAATGTTGGGGCTTCAACCTGGTTATCCCCAGTTAATCCAACAAATGGAAATAAACAAAAAATGTTCAAATGTCACAGTTAAGTTCCAAAACAAAATTAAAGCCACCAGGCTTGTTATTCCCCCGTGACCCTGTGTTCGGTTTCAGCGGGTTGGAAAATGGATGGATGGATGGATGGAGGCTTGTTATTTTAGTGTTTTTACAGCACAGGATAGGAGCTCTACCCTGCGGTGTGTTCTCTTTTAAAAAGGAATGCCTCCTGCCATTGGATACAGAATTTTTTGGCAGGTGACCAGAAGGGGCAGTCAGTTGTCCTCATTGGGGGTCTTTTCAGTGTAGTGGAGCAAATAGAAGAAGATTAGTGCCAGCTCACCCTCTTGACCTGGGGGTAGTACATACCTCAGATGAACCTAGAGAGTGATCCACAGACGCGCATGTATGACACCGTATTACTACATTCATTTTCATACTAGATGCGCCATTTCCTCCATCACTCAGTAAACTCTACACATTTCGTTGGTATTTATTTATCGTGGCCAGTATTGAGACATGATCAAGCATATGCTACTTGGTCTAGAGAAGTGGTTTTTCATCCAACTAGTTTCCTAATCAATCAGTCGTTGTTACCTTTAATTAATCTAATTGTATCTAAATCTTTTTTAATTGTGTATAAAAAAGTATTTTCTGCTTTAATATGGTATTTAATTCAAAGAGGAGTTACTCAAGAATACAAGTATACTGTATATACAATAATAATTTAAGCATACAGGTTACATGTATAAATAGAAGCATATAAGTTCACAAATTATTTATCTATTTTCTTACTTGTTTCTACGGATGGCAGGAGATACTGTTATTGCTAATATCCTCCTAACCAGCTGAAACATTAGGACTCTGACATTTAAAAACTGTACCTGAATTAATGGGGAAATAATTATATAAGAGTTTAAGGAAACAGAATTTACAGGTTTGTGTCTTTTTCTAAAAGAAAGAGAAAGTTATAAAACCACACTCACATAGATTTATGTTTTGTGTTTTTCGTTACTGTTCTGTGTCTATATATGTTTGCGTATATCCATCTTTTAATATACTTATGTTATAAATAAACAGCATTATTTTGATAATTGCAGCAAGCATGTTTACATTATTTCCTAAAAAAATAGTCAATCACTACGTCCAAACCAGTGAAAGTGAATATTAAATTGTGCATATTTTCAGTAAATTCACTAAATTTAGTTCATAAACTGAACAGATCCGTCATAGTTCTGGCATCCTGGATGGAACATAAAACAGAGATTTCTCCCAATGTCTACCCTCAAGCTGTAGATACCTCATCTGGGTCAGTCCTGGAGGCTCAACCTGAAATTAGGAGAATGCAAAAAAAATCATCCAAATGCACCCTATATTAGACAGGATGAATGTAGCCAAAGGAAAGCACCATGTGGAGCTAAAATGTGGCAGGGAATTAATGTAACCCAGACGGCATAACCACAAAGTGTCATAGCCACATTTCAACTTAAAATAACTCATTGCAGCAAGTTCTGAGATAAACTTCATTTTCCAATTACCGTATAAACGGAGTGTACTGTACACCTGAAAGATATACTACGATGACTCCTCAGTCTGAGGAAGGAGATACAAATGATCCTGGGTAACGCCATTTACTAAGACTTGCTTGATTGGTTGGTGTGTAATAATCTATGGGTTAAGTTGAGATCAATAAAATTGTAGAGACTATGGTATGACACACAAATCTATCTCTAGAATGGGGTCACTCCCTTAAATCTTTAATGAATTGTATAGAAGACGTAAAGTCTTGGATGTTCTTAAATTTTCCTGATTTTTAAAGTGAAGAAAACTGAGAGTGTGATGGTTGAGCTCTCTAACCTCCATTGTGCTTACTATTGTAATCTTGGTCCACTAGCACAATGCAATAAACCATGTTCTAGGAACGTAGGTGTTATATTTGATAGTAACCTTAAGCTGGATAATCATATAAATTCTGTTGTTAAGGCCTGCTTTTCCAACTACGAGTCTTAGCTAAGATCTTTAAAAGGTGACTAGTGCTTTTTTTCCACTCTTGGACTACGGCAACTCATTATACAATGGAATCAGCCGGCAATCCTTTTCTAGACTACAACTAGTTGAAAACAGCTAGACTTTTGACATGTACACATAAGCATGACCATATGTCTCCTGTTTTAGCTTCCCTTCATTGGTTTCTGGTACAATACAGGGTTGATTTTAAGGAGCTACAGTTTGGTTTTTTTAGTGTCTTTAGCTCCTTTCTATCTCTATGACTTTTTTACACCTCTATACTCCATCTCACTAACTTAAGTCCTCTGATCAGACACTCTTAGTAGTGCCAAATGCTAAACTAAAGGTTAAAGGTGAAAGTGCTATTGCAACAGTCATGCCACTCCTAAGCTTTGGAACAATCTACCTGCTCATGGCAGGCCTGCAACAAATGTGGTCATTTTTAAATCCAGGTTGCAAATGCATTTTTTTTCTTTGGGTTTTAATTAGACTTGATTCTTCTGATATTTTTATTGTATTCATGGTTTTTTTTTTTTTGTTTGTTTAACTTTATGCTACCTTAGAATTTATTTCTTCTTCCAAATTTATTCCAATGTGCAAAATATGGTTGTTTTAAATGTGCTTTATAACTTAATTAAACTAAACTAAACTAAATAGTTCTTACACTATGTGCTTATCATGTAAAATAGCTCTAAAATCTTTCACTGGCTTACTAACTTGAAATATTTTTATGCTTTTCTTCTATTTTTCTTATTGTTCTTTTTGGATGAGGATAGAGACTCTGAATTTGAATATAACAATCTGTACTGCAACAAAATGTATTTCTGTGCCTGGATGTATTAAGAAGAAATTTGCATGAATAATTGAACTCATTGCACTATTTTTGTAAAATCTTTTTAAGAAAAATATGTACATTAAAAAGATTTAGATTTAGCATTTTCTCTGCAAAAGGTCTCAGTGTTCCCATGGGTGTAAAATAGGCAAAACAATATATTCTTGATAATGTTCATGTTATATTAGATTTGCCTCTGCACTGTGTAAAATAAAAGCATTTTCATTCCAATAAAATGGACACTGCTGTGTTACTACTGAAGATGCAAACGCCTGTTCGAAAACCATTTTCAGCCTCCTGAGACCAAAAGCTATAGTACTTTTCAGAAAAATCTTATAAATGACAATTTGAAAAAAGTTTATCTCAGTGTCAAGAGGATATGAAACATTTACTAAAGAAATTTCTGAGAATTACCTTAAAGTTGCTCACCACCAACTGTCAAGTAAATATTATAGTAAACAACCATTACTGAGTTACATTGCGCTTGCATGAGTAGCAGCAGCTATAGAGGAGAAATATTTGCTTTTACAGAAATACACTGAAACTATATTGGATGAGATTGCTAGTTATAGAAATCAGCTGGTTATAAGTATTATTGTCAATTTGTAAAACATTATTACCAAAAGTCATTGAATATTGAAGAAGACATTTGAAGTGCAGATCTAACATTTAAAAAGTATTTTTTGTGATTGGGAATTTTTTGCTGCTTTGTAAAATACATTAACAAGCACTCAAGAGGTCAGAGAATTTTTAAACCATTTTTTCTTTTTTCTGTAAATCATAGGTAATTTATTTTCACCACAAAAGGGCATCTATCTGAGTTAGAATGACACAGATGTGTTAGTGACATAATGTATATTCAGTATCTCCTGAAATGTAAAATATTTCACAGAAAATTATTTATGGCAGTATGGAGAGAACATTTATAACCAAAGCTGAAATCTAAACTTCCCTACATAATACACTTAACCTCTGCTGCAGAAGTGTCCTGCTGCTGGACTGACTGTAGTGATTACATCTTCATTTAAAAAGAAAAGAGGCAATGAAAGCAGTTTGCCAGTCCAACCTTTTTTTCTTATATGCTCAGAGTTTAAAAATCAGCTGTATTACAAGAGAACTGAGATAGCAGTTAAATATCCTTTTATCCAGCAGCATATTTTGACAAATATTGGCTTTTTCAAAAGACAAAATAAAAATATGGAAACTTCATTAGAATTTGGTGTGATATCTTACTGAGATTCTTACTGGAGATTCTTTTCCACCATATAAATGTATATGTATATAGAAGTGCACCGAACTGGTGTACCAGTGCAAATGCATGAAGTAAAATAGGAAATGCGTGTATTGTTTCCAACTGAACTCGCAAAAGCACCTCACACATGCAATTACTTTGTACACAGCATAACAGGTTATCTTTACTTTAACTTCCAACCAAAATTTATTGGACGTAAAGTCAGAAAGGAAACAGGCTTTAAGTAATTACTTTGGCATTCTGTCACCTGTGAAGAAACACCAGACCTAGACGGAGCCTGAGCAAAAAAAAAAACAAATTTTCTCCAAAAATTGGTCCAGGAGATATCGCGGCTTGAAACTAATAATGAGTGTTCCAAGATGTGGTGTAAGATTTGCTGTGAACACTCGAATCTAACAGATAAAACTGGTGCTTTAAGAATTTTAAGAATTAAAGAAGCTGTTTCCGACACTTTTTTGAAAGTTAATTAAAATTAAAGAGCCGTATTCTATCAAGGCACGGGAAGGACCTATGATCTGATCGCTGGATCCATGTTTAAAGAGACTGGTATTATAATTATACATCCCTTATTTTCTTTTCTTTTTTTTTTTTTTTTATCTGGACTTTATATGTTATATGTTTATGTTTTAATCAGAGTTATAGAGTTATAGACGTGAGTGTGAAAATGTGGAAGTGATTAAAGTAGGACTCGTTTTATTTATTTATTTATTTATTTATTTTTATTTATTTATTTTATTTATTTATTTTTTATTTTACTATACCTTAAAGTAGACTGTTTAACTTCATACCCTTGGTTTATTGCTTGTTCTACTATTTATATAATTACCATTATACTATTACAGTAGGAATTACCAGGTTTATCCTAGACTAGTTTTTAAAATCATTCCCAGGGTTGTTTTTTTTTTTTTTTTTTTTTTAAATCTTAATATCTTAACTTAAAAGCGCTGAAGATTATTTCAAGCTTAAATATTGTTAATGAGAACATTTTCGGCAGATAGTATTAAGGATTTAACTGTAAAAGATATCTCTGTTTTAATTCTGTAACGCCGCTGCAGGGTGGGGTTTGTTTTGTTTTGGACGTGCTCTGTCTCTTCGTATGTCAGAGGACTGGAACATCGCGAAGTGGGATCTAGCCTCATGTGGGGAGGCAAAATGGGGGGGTGGGGGGATAAAGGGGGGGAGAGAAGGAGAGCAGGCTATATCTAATCTATTCTTGTAATTCTTATAATTATAAATATCAATGCAACAATAGGCTAAAATGCAATAACTCATGGGGAAACTTGAAACTAAGATTAAAACTGCCATATTACCAATTAAAACTATAAAATGACATTAAAAACTCAGAATCAATGTCTCCATGATGGGACAGTTAACTTTGTGAGCTGGAATGTTAAAGGCCTGAATCACGAATTAAAGAGAAAGAAAGTATGCTCTCACCTAACAGGCTTAAATGCTAAAATAGTATTTCTACAGGAGACCCACTTACTAACCAAGGATCAGTTCAGATTACAAAAAGACTGGACTGGCCAAATGTTCCATTCTAGCTTTATAAAGAAAACTAGAGGGGTGGGAATTCTCATACATAGAACAGTTCCATTTCGTAGCATCAGAGGTAGTGTCGGACCCTGAAGGGAGATATGTGATGGTCATGGGCAACTTATATAACAGTAAAATGATTTTGATAAATGTTTATGCACCCAATGTTGATGATAAGGAATTCATGCAAAATCTATTTGCATCCATTCCCAATGTGAACACTCATAAAATTATAATGGCTGGGGACTTTAATTGTGTTTTAAATCCACTCTTAGATAGGACTCCTGTGACAGGGGGGACGACATCTAATACTGCAAAGATAATTACACAGTTTTTAAATGATCACAACTTATCAGACCCCTGGAGGTTTCTTAACCCAAACTCAAGAACATATTCGTTCTACTCACCAGTGCATTATAGCTACTCAAGAATTGATTATTTTTTTATAGATAATAATTTCCTGCCTACAATTAAATCATGCAAATATGACACAATTGTTATCTCTGACCATGCCCCTCTAGTCTTGGAGCTAAAATCAATAAACCCCTCATATTCACCTCGCAGATGGCGTCTTAACCCTCTTTTATTGGCAGACGAGAACTGCACAGAATTTATATCCAAACAAATCAGCTTCTTCCTAGAGACAAACACGTCCACAGAGGTTTCTGCAGGAACACTCTGGGAAACTCTAAAGGCCTTCCTAAGAGGCCAGATTATTTCATATCTTTCCCATAGAAATAAATTAGAAACCAAGAAAGTGTCAGAGCTAAGAAATGAAATTACTAGAATAGATGAAGAACAAGCCAGGCGTCCAAGTGAAGCTCTTCACAGGAAAAGGCAGGCCCTGCATACAGAACTTAACATCTTAACAACTAAAGAAACTGAACAACTTATTTATAAGTCTAGACAGCATTACTATGAACACGGAGAAAAAGCTAATAAGCTTTTAGCACAACAAATTCATAAACAAGAAGTTCACAATGCAATACCAGTAATCACCAACAAGAATGGAGAAGAAATCATCGACCATAATAAAATAATGCACACATTTAGAGATTACTATAAGTCTTTATATTCCACTGAGCCCAAAGAAGACAACACGCAATCTAATGCATTTCTGGATAATTCACAAATACCACAAATAGATGCTTTAAGTGCTGAGGAACTGGATAAACCTCTAACGCTAACAGAATTACTAGACGCTATAAAGTCACTACAAAGCGGGAAATCATCAGGCCCTGATGGTTACCCCATAGAGTTTTATAAGAAATTCCCCACTCAGCTAGCTCCACTCTTATTGGTAACATTTACAGAAGCTAAAGACCACCAAATACTACCTCAAACATTTCGACAAGCATTAATCACCGTCAAAATAAGGACTTGTTACAATGTGCATCATATAGACCAATTTCACTCCTGAATAATGATGTTAAGATACTCTCAAAAATCCTAGCTAGAAGGATGGAGAAAGTGCTGCCCTCGGTAATATCACAAGATCAAACTGGATTTATTAAAGGCCGACATCTATCTTCAAATCTCCGACGCTTGTTTAATGTTATATATTCACCAGCAAAATCAAACACCCCAGAGATATTACTATCATTAGATGCAGAAAAGGCATTTGACATGATCGAATGGAATTACCTTTTCACTGCATTGGAGAAATTTGGGTTTGGCCCGAATATTTGTGCTTGGATCAAACTACTGTATACCAGTCCAGAAGCTTCAGTTTGTATTAATAAAATTTGCTCAGACTACTTTAAACTAGAACGTGGTACCAGACAAGGATGTCCCCTTGTCGCCACTGTTGTTTGCAATCGCTATTGAACCACTGGCGGTTCACTGCCGAAATTCTTATCAGATAAAGGGGATTGTCAGAGAAGGACTGGAACAGAAAATTTCTCTATATGCAGATGATATGGTCTTATATATATCGGACCCAGAAAACACTGTCCCTGCTGTTTTAACAGCACTAACAGAATTTCAAAAGATATCTGGTCTTAGAATTAATCTGAATAAAAGTATACTCTTTCCAGTGAACTCACAAGCATATAATATTAAATTAGACACCCTACCTTTTACCATAGCAGATCAGTTTAAATACCTAGGGGTAAATATCACAAGTAAACATAAAGCTCTTTATCAACAAAATTTTGGCGTCTGTATGGAAAAAATTAAGCAAGACTTGCATAGGTGGTCAACCCTTCATCTCACTCTAGCCGGAAGAATTAACATTGTTAAGATGAATATCCTTCCTAAACTTCTCTTTTTATTTCAAAACATTTCAATATATATCAATAAATCGTTTTTTAAACAGTTAGATTCAATAATAACCTCATTCATTTGGAACTCAAAACACCCACGTATCCAAAAAGCGACCCTACAAAGACCTCAGGCAGAAGGTGGCATGGCTTTACCTAATTTTCAGTTTTATTACTGGGCAGCAAACATACAAGCCATAAAAACCTGGACACAAATAAATGCACATACACAGGCTTGGTCTGCAATAGAAGTAAAATCCTGTAGTACTTCTTTATATTCCCTGCTCTGCTCTCCAATAAATGAAAGTTATCGCAAATATACTAATAACCCAATTGTGCTTTACTCACTCAGAATATGGAACCAAATTAGGAAGCATTTTAAGATGGAAAATCTTTTATCAGTGGCACCTCTGCAAGGGAACCACCTCTTTCAACCTTCGCAAGTATATCCAGTTTTTAATACCTGGAAAAGTTTTGGGATTAAAATGCTCAGAGATCTTTATATAGACAACATATTTACATCTTTTGAACAATTACGTTCAAAATTTAACCTCCCAGCTACACATTTCTTTTACTATCTTCAAATTAGAAATTTTGTTAAACAGAAATTGCCCGATTTCCCCCACCTTGCACCCTCCACAATGCTGGAAAAAATACTGCTCAATTCCGAGGAAACAAACACTATTTCCGCAATATATAAAATCTTATTAGAGTCCCTACCTTTCAAAGATCCAAGAGGACATTGGGAAGAACATCTCTTAATCAATATATCAGAAAAGGAGTGGAAGGTAGCAAAGCAGAGAATTCACTCGAGTTCTATATGCGCAAAGCATAGAATTATTCAACTAAAAATTATATATCGAGCTCATCTGTCTCGCTTAAAACTGTCCAAAATGTTTCCAGGCCAGGATCCAACCTGCGAGCGCTGCAACCAAGCTCCTGCCTCACTGGGTCACATGTTCTGGGCCTGCACCAAACTAACATCATTTTGGACAAAAATCTTTAAGTGCCGCTCAGACAGCCTTAGTATCACAATCCCTTCTAACCCACTAACAGCTGTGTTTGGTGTCCTTCCAGATGGACTGCAATTGGAGAAGGACAAGCAAACGGTGATTGCATTCACTACACTCTTGGCACGCAGACTTATTTTGTTAAATTGGAAGAATCCTAATTCTCCTCTTATAAGTCAGTGGGAAACCGATGTTTTATATTATTTGAAATTGGAAAAAATCAAATTTTCAGTTAGAGGATCTGTACAAAATTTTTTCAAAACCTGGCAGGATTTAATCAATATTATTTTAGAATAAGAGAAATAACTATTATTGCATTTAACTCCCTTCTCCATCTCTTATTTATATAGATATTTACTTCTCCCCTTCTTTTGTCTAATGTTGCCTTATTAAAAAGCTTAAAGAAATTTTCCTTTAGCTAAGCTCTCCTTCCCAGGGGTGGGGTTTGATTTGTTTTCAAATTTGTTGGGTTATAAATTGATCTGTTTGTATGGAATGATTACAATGAAAATTAATAAAATAAAAATATTAAAAAAAAAAAACTGGTGCTTTTTATTTGGGGAAAAAGAATTTCAGTCACCCGGTGTCTGACAAGCTCGAAAATAGTAAAGAGCATACAAACGTTGTCCATATTAGAGCTAACAAAAATGCTAGCCAAGATGAAAAATTTGCATGGCAAAGCAAAATAAATGAAGACCAATGCCAAGCACTCTGTAATATCTTCCTTTTAGCCTTTCATAAAGCAAAACACACACGCCCCATGTGTTCCTTCACAGAGGATATCACTCTCTTGAAGAGGCTTGGAGTGAATGTTGGAGGTGTGTATCATTCACGAGAAGGTGGGACACGAATAATGCAAAGCATCGTCCAGACAATCAGTTTGTAACTGAGGGAAAAATTTACAGACACAATGGTTACATTGTGTCTGTGTCCAGTAACGGAGTGTTTAACTCTGATTTCTTCGGATTAATTGAATTGGGCGCAAATCTATATAATTCTGATGTATATCCATCTGGTCCTGTAGCTATAATGCTGTAATTCCTGAATAAAAATAAAAGACATAACGACTGAAAAAAGAAGAAACTAATCAGAAAATGAAGAACTTTCTTGAGATTTTCAGGATTGGCTGTCAATTAAAGAAACAGGGGTTTAAATGAAAAAATAAATAAACTCAAGAAAACAATGCATCAAAGTTAAACCCAGAGTCAAAAATTATTGTCAAAAAAAAAACACAATCCTGAGCTAAATCTGCCGAAGCATCTTTACTGTGTGGCAGCATAATGGCAACATGATGATGTCACACAATGACTACATGAGCAGCAATGAGTGTTGTTACTGCAAAAATATGGCGGTGCACATGTCTAAACAAAGCTGAACAATGTTGCCTATCTAAATAAAAACAGTAATGCAACAACAATAATATCGCCACAATAAAGCATCCAAAAACGAATAAACCCATGCCCTTAAACTTTGGAATGCCATCCATCCATCCATCCTCTTCCGCTTATCCGAGGTCGGGTCGCGGGGGCAGCAGCTTGAGCAGAGATACCCAGACTTCCCTCTCCCCGGCCACTTCTTCTAGCTCTTCCGGGAGAATCCTGAGGCGTTCACAGGCCAGCCAGGAGACATAGTCCCTCCAGCGTGTCCTGGGTCTTCCCCGGGGCCTCCTCCCGGTTAGACGTGCCCGGAACACCTCACCAGGGAGGCGTCCAGGAGGCATCCTGATCAGATGCCCAAGCCACTTCATCTGACTCCTCTCAATGCGGAGGAGCAGCGGCTCTACTCTGAGCCCCTCCCGGATGACTGAGCTTCTCACCCTGTCTTTAAGGGAGAGCCCAGACACCCTGCGGAGGAAACTCATTTCAGCCACTTGTATTTGCGATCTCATTCTTTCGGTCACTACCCAATACTTTGGAATGTATACTTGATATTCACTTTGTGAGGATTTAATGGTGTCCTGAATTTCTGAAAGCCTCACAGGTCATACCAGGTCCTCTATTCACAGGACCTTGAGTTGTGACATTTCTATTTTATTGAAGAAACCTTCAGCATTGGTCTTACTTTGTTTTAATGTAATTACTTTCATTTCATTTGATTAATTTCATTGCTCTTACTTTAATTCAGCAGACGTTACTTACTTTGTTTTCAGTGACTCTAGTTTCAACTGCATTTTAAAATTCCTTCTTATATATTTTTTTAATAATGAGAGTTACCTTATGTAGCGTGTGGCCGGGGCCCTTGCCCAGCCAGGATGCCTCAACGCTGGGAGGACTGGGGGAGCAAGACGTGGCCAGAGTGTTACCTCCCCCAGGACGCTAGATAGAAACCCCCCTGGGTTGCAGTGGTACTTTGGATTTCTGCAGGGCTTAATGGGAGTTAGAATTTGGTGAAGCCCTGTTGGGATCTGAAGGCGTTGCCAGGGGGTGCTACAGCAGGAGCTGCTGAGCCCTTATGGGGCAGTTCTTCTGCCACACCCGGAAGTACTGCCAGAAATAAGTAATCAAGCACCTGGAGCACTTCCTGGTGGCTTATAAAAGGAGCCAGCAGCCACTACTTGGGGAGCCAGTGTCAGGAAGAGGAAGACAAAAGCTTGACCAGAGGAGTGGAGAAGAAGGAAAAAAGTGAAGGAAAAGAATATTGTGTTTGTACTGTGCTTGTGCTGGGATTGTGTTGTGCCTGTGGGAAACGGGGAAGGCGTTTCCCACGAGGAAAAAAAAATAAAAATAAAACGTGTGTGCCTTGAATTTGTATCCCATGCTTGTCTTTGTCGGGTTCAGGTGGCAGTGCCAGCCTGAGTGGGCCACACTTACTTAAGAATCAGTTTCTCTGAAGACCATAGTGAAGTGTTCAGGTAAAAACGGAATGGTTTACCAAGCCACTATAAAGGAAAAAAATGTCAATACTAGAATTAATAGTCTTAGGAGTTTGGGACCCCAGGATCTCCATCCTGCTGAACTTACCAAGAGTCTTTCGGACCTCTTCATATATTTTTTTTCCAAGAAATCAAGAAGTTCTCTGTACCAAGCAGAATGGTAAATATTTTGAGTTCTTCAGCCCTTTGCCCGGATCTTCTTATTTTCGTAGTGTTTACATCATGACGAGAAGTTGCAATTGACAGATAATATTCTGTTTCTCTTGTAGACAACAAACTTAATTTTGCTTGTAATACCAACTCTTATTTATTGAACTCAACTTTACAGAATATCAGTAATCAGATCTGAAGATGTTTTAATTTCAGGTTTATTTATTTACATCCAAAATAAGAGGAGCAAAGTCAGAAATAACAATAGCATCTACTGCAAAATTAAATTCCAAGATTTAACAGAGGCAGAAGGTTAGTCAGTTTGCAAGTACTGTACAAGAAAAAGGAACATTCTCAGAAATATAAGTGGAGAAATATCTATGGGTCCAAGAAGCTATGATTCTTAATAAAATGAAAAATTGTCAAGGCAGATTTAGATAAAGTAATTGTTTTTGGGGATGATCTATCCAAAGAGTAATTTAGCACACAACTAAAGGCTGTCTCTAATATAAGCTTATGCAAGCTCATATAGGTATTAAAGAAAGAACACTGACTGGGTCAGAAGCTACACAAAAGAATTTCAGTATGTATGAATATCCCCATTCCTCTTCACTTCTTAGCACAGTCAGAGTGAAAAACCTGGCCTAACCAATCTTTTGAACCTATGCTAATCTTTAATATTTAAATGAGTCTCCAGGGAACACCATAACGGACTTCAATGGGCTGAGATATGATAACCATTTTTTCTTTTCAGTTCATGACTGAGACCTTTAAGTTTTCAGCTTGCATAATATAATGATTGATCAATATCACTGCACAACAATTTTTTTGAAAAGTTGCTTCCTTTTGCTGATTGTGACAGGTACCTACTGGGTATGCATGAATATAGTTTTGGTTTTACTGCATCACGTAGGAACTCTGAGAAACAGACATTTATATGTTTACTGACAATAACGTATTTAGTCACATTTATGTTTCGCATAAGCTATTAAATTCAATAGAATTAAAAGTGTTTTGCTCCTGATTTTCTTTTGTATTCAATTTCTGGTGCATCACGTTGAAGTGTCCAACAGTAGTTAGCAAGCATTGACGGATTCCAGTTGCCCTGGTATCGTTTCTCCAAAGTAGCAATGTCCTGGTGAAACCTTTTCACCATGTTCATCTCTGACAGCACCAAGATTTGCGGGGAAGAAGTCCAAGTGTGAGTGGAGGAAATGAATCTTGAGTTATATGTTGCACTTCATTGTCTTGTCTTCATTGTCTTGTATGCTTTGAGAAGTTTGTGTACCAGCTGAATGTAGTATGGGGCTCTGTAATTGCCCAGAAAATTGTCAACAATGTCTTTGAAGGCTTTCCAGGCAATTTTTTCCGGCCCAACTAACAGATCTTCAAACCACTTGTCACTTATAACATGTCTGATCTGGGGGCCAACAAAAATGCCCTCTTTGATCTTGGCGTCAGTTATTATTGGGAACATCTGTCTTAAATAACGAAAACCTTCGCCTTCCTTGTTCAGTGCTTTCACGAAATTCTTCATGCGTCCCAGTTTTATGTGAATGTTTTACAAGCGATTCATGTGCCACATTTTTCTGTCCTGGAACTAACTTTTTACAGAGTGGCCAGTTCTGTCGAGAATAGTGTGACTCTTTGGCACAGCTGTCCCATTCACAGATGAAACAACAGCTCTTTATATAGCCAAGCTTCAGTCCTAGTAACAGAGCAACAACTTTAAGATCTCCACAGATATTCCAGTTGTACCTGCTATCCTGGACGTGCTTCAGCAACAGTTCCATATTCTCATATGTTTCTTTCATGTGTGCTGCATAGCCAACAGGTACTGAAGGATAAACATTGCCATTGTGTAGCAGAACAGCTTTCATGCTTAACATTGACGAATCAATTAAGAGACGACACTCTTCCGGGTTGTGATCACAACCCAAGGCTGAGAACAATTCTTCAATGTCACAACAGAAACAGAGGCTTTCGACTTGTGCAAAAAATTTGGTTATATCATGATGTTGGCCTCGAAACACAGAAATTTTCGTACTTGGTGACAGCAAACACCATTCCTGCAGTCTCAAACCCAGCAGCTCTGCTTTTGCTTTTGACAGACCCAAATCTCTGACCAAATCATTCAATTCGGACAGTGTTATCAGATGTGGATCGCCTGATGAGTACGGTTCAAAGTCCGGTTCAATGTCACTGTCAGTACCCTGCATTGCAGTTTCTTCATCGGGTTCATCTAAGGTCCAATCCTCTGGTGGTTTTGGAATTGGAAGACTGTCATCATGTGGTCCGGGTCTTAATGCTGAAGGCAGATTTGGATATTCAATTGACTTCTTGTTTTTGGCAGAGAAACCAGACACATTAGTCAAACAGAAGTAACAGTCTATCACATGGTCTTTTCTTTACCTCTCTGTATTTTGTTCTCATTTGTTGGCTTTCTGCTCCTCAGCTACTTAAGGACTGGATGTCATCCTCCATTGTACCCTGATTTCTCTGTTCTTTTTGTTTTTCTTTTCATTTTTGTGTAAGGCTTGGGCACCAGTGGGTTTTATTTTATTCATTTTTTATCATTTCATCATTTGCATTGCTGTCCGCAATAAAAAACTGATGAAAAGAAAGAAAGAAAGAAAGAAAGAAAGAAAGAAAGAAAGAAAGAAAGAAAGAAAGAAAGAAAAGATAAACAGTAATAAAATGCAAAAACAGTCAGCTTTAACCCCGAGTTTTTGGATAGGGGAAGAAAGCAGGCTAAATATATATATTTTTTTTTAACTGAATGGCTTAATAAAAAGGGGGTTGATGTTTTTTTGAAATTTTTTTTTTTGGTGCATACCATTTGTTGAATTCAGTTTTTGGAACATTCTTTTTTTGTTTAGTTTTCATCTTAATTCATCATTGCAGTGTTTTTGTGCTTTTTATTTAGAAATTTCTGTATGGACCCTTTTTCTTCAATAAATACACCTTTTTAGTTGTCACATCAGCTGTGCCTGCCTCCCTTATTGTCCCACTGACCTCGGTCCCGATATGTCATGTCCCCAAGTTCCTGCTAAAGCCTATGATAGGGACTCTGGGGTATAAGAGAACAATACAGGATTTCTTCCACAGTAGCAATAAGTTCTGTAGCCTTAGTAACAGACTGAACAGGTAACAGAGGATACCAGAGAGTCATTAAGAACTTGAGTACTGACTCTTTCTAGTCCCATGCCATTTTCTGTGTGTAGTCTCCTCAGTCACTTGATCACCAGTTATGGACAACCCAAACTGATGGTCAGAGGTGGAGTTATTATTGGCCATACCAGCTGAAGTGATAGTAGCTACTGATGCAGTAGAGATGGTGTGGGGGGACTGGTCATTGGAAAAAGGTAGTGGTGTTGGAAGAAGGGAAATTTATTTAAAAATTGGTTCAGACCATTCACCTGAACGTTCCCTGCTTGAAAATAGGCCCTAGGTTGCTTAAGTCCAGTAATTATGCCTAACCAATCCCAAACATCTTTCAAGCCATTCTGAAAAGTAGGGTAAATAACAGAATGTCTTAATATTATTTTAGGAGACTCTTATAGATCTTTCCAAATGATCTGAGTAGCAAAAATGTAGGTGCCAAAGCCTTGTTACAATGGTCATTGATTTTATGGAAACATATGCTACATATTTCATTATCAAAGCACTACAAAAAGGGTGTCACTTTTTGTAGAAACTTTCCTGCATGTAGGACCACAAAATATAGACAGAAGGCGTTTGCTTTTAAAGTGGTTTATCATTAGCTGCTGCCTGGTGAATTATGAAATGATATCTCATTAGGAAAAAGGGTTAAAACTTGCTGTTTTAGATGCACTGTTTCACAGTGCAAGATAAAGAAAAGGAAAATTGCATGATTCCTCTGTTTCACCTATTTGTAATACATTTTAGAAATAGTCACACCATATATTTACATGATAATGCATTTTATGCACTTATCTCTCTATTATAAAAAAAAATCCTGGAGAGAAACAGTAGGGCATCGAGACGTGATCTTCACCTTAAGATCACAGAAGACAGTTAAAAGACCCGCTAGGACCTTAAACATGAGACATTGTGCCAAGAGACTTACCCAGGACCGTCTTGTGATGATGAAGAACATGAGATTCTAGCAAAACACACTCTAATTACAATCTATATCAAATAAGACAACAGGGCAGCAAAACATTTAGTCTTGTGAAGGATTTGACCACACACAGATCCAGGATCTCAGCGCATATAAAGCATATAAGGACAATACGTTATAAGTGAAACGTTGACGATTAAGTAAAGAAGAAAGTAGTGTGGAGAAAAAAGACACAAAAGCGTTGGAGAGAAAAAAGAGCAAAAAAGAAAAAATAATCTAGGTGCAAATTCAGAAAATAAGGAAAGTAATTATCGGCCCGTAACAAGTGGAATTGAAACAAAGCACGTCCAATCGGGCTCAGAATTAAAAGACAGAATAAAAGACAAAGTAGAACACGTTCACAAACTTTGGCGCTATAGATATGCAGAGCAGATTATGAACGCAGTGAAATTCGAAAGGCTCAAAAATATATATATATGCGCAATACAAATGTGGAGAAAGTTAAAGAATATGAAAGTAGGAAAATTAGAAAGTATAAAAAAAAGAAAGTTAAAATCGCAGTAGCGCAAACAAAACGGAAATTATTACTCGAAAAAGGGAAAATAATCACAACGGACCAGGCGTCATTGAAAAAAAAACAGGACAAAGCAAGGTCAGAAAATAAAAGACAGAGTAGAAAACAAAGTAAAACATCATAAAGAGTTTACAAAACAAAGGGGCCAAACACATGCAGAGCAGGTTAGAGATAATGAAAACTGGAATTCAAAAGACTCAAAAAAAACGTAGGCGCGAAACACATGCAGAGCAAGATACAGAATATGAAAGCAGAAAAAAAACGACAGTGTCAAAAAAAAAGTAAACATCGCAATAGCGCAAAAAAAGAGAAATTATTACTCAGAGAAATAACGGAAAGGCGAATAGAGATTGAATATATAGACACAGGTGATATGTCAGAAGTAAGTAAATATTGTAAGGCTTTGAAGTTTAAGTCAGAGAATTTCAAAAATGGAGTTTACCTCACATGCATTTCTTGGTTACTTTGCAAAAAAAATTATTAACTGCTGATGATGTAGATCGCTTTGTCTGTGCTGAAATTCCAAACAGAGAAACCTATCCTGAATTATGGTACAAAGTCATTAAACACATGTCTCACTGACCTCATTTAAAAGATTCAGCATATTGGGACTCAAAAGATTCCAAATATTTTTTTTACATAAGTTCTGAAATAAAAGTGAAACTAATGAAATAGCAACAATTCAAAGAAAAAAAAAATCTTAAACGTGTGTATCCAGAAAACCAAACACGGGGGTTGGCGAGTGAAGCGAGCAGAGGGCAAAGCCCCCTAGTTATCTATAAAGTGTGGAAGACCAGCCTCGACACAGACAGGCAGACACCAATGGTTCAAACACCACCACACGTTTATTTACAATATTTACAATAAATAATGTCCTGCACACAACCCAATGCCCCTGCACCATACACCCTCAGTCCAGGCCTCTGGAAATCTTGTCCTCTCTTCGCTGCCTCCACTCCTCTCCTCCGAGCTTCGTCCTCTTGCACCCGACTCCAGCTGATGACTGGAGGGAGGCAGCCCCTTTAATGTCCACCTGGACGTGCTCCAGGTGCCTCCTGATGAGCTTCCTGCTGCACTTCCTGGTGTAGTGGAAGTGCAGCATGAGCACCCGGAAGCACTTCAGGTGTCTCTGGTATTCCTTCCGCCAGCACCTCTGGGTTTGGCGAAAAAGCTGATGTCCAGGGCTCCACAGTCGTCTGGGCGCCCCCCTGGCAGTGGCCATGGGCCCCTATAGGGTTGAGCTTCCATGCCCAGTTCCCGTGGCCTCCATACAAACCAGGGCAGCTGCCCTCTCATGGTCCGGGGGAGGCGTAGTCCCTCTCCCGGTCCTTCTAGGCGTCCCGGCTGGGCACAGTCCCCAGCTGCCCGCCACAAAAGCTATTTTAGGAACACTTGCTTCATTAGATAGTCCCATAAAGTAGCACAAGATTATTTTTTCTTTATAACTGACTCCTCTTAAAAACAGTACCTTACTAATATTCAAGCTGCTGGACATTTAAAAACTGTTTATATCTTACAGACTGTGCTGTTGTTTTATAGTACACTGTTCTGCACCTACTGCACCATTATTTAGAGCATTAATCAAACATTTATCAATGTTTAAATGTTTTATTGCCACGTGAGGCAGACATTAGAGAATGCAGGTTGCTTTCAAATTAAAGTACTAGGTGTATGTGGAGCTTCTGTGCTCAGTACAAGTATTTCTTTCCAAAGAATGATCAAAAGAACATGACACACTTAACATGCTCTTTGACTGTAGACAGCTACTTAAAGATGAGAGAGTAAAAGGTATAGAAACTGAAAATAAAAGATGCAATATTATTCATAGGAGACTGTTCCATAAAAAATAAATATACAAATAAATATGTATTTCCTTTAAACCTCTGTTGAAAGTATAAGCCTTTGAATGGAAAACACTTAAGGATGAACACTTTAAATGTCATCCTGTTTACTCAAAGTACAAAAAGTACATCAGTCTACTGTTAAAGACAGGGCACTGTGAGGATGAGATGGATGGCAGCAGGAAATAGCAGGTGGGTGTGTGACACTCTCACTCTGGGAAAAATAAAAAAATAGCCAGCACTTCATAATAAAATTCTATGCCATTAAAACTTCTAAAACATTTATTGCTGATAAAACTGCTTTCACATGTATCATCCTACCATTGTGGATTTTAAAAGCTAATTTGATGCAACAAGGAGAGCACTTCAATGCCAATGACCATAGTTTGTCAAGCTCAAACTACTGAAAAAAAGTATAGAATTATAAAGAAAATTCAGTTTCTATATGCTGTGGAAATGGTCTTCATTAACAGGGTTATTCTGTTTGATCCCTCCTCTGACTTGCATAGAAAATGGGACTTTTATTATTTAACTGATGTGCTTTGTGAGATTAAAAAGAAATACATTTTTAATGAAATCTGTAAAATCCTTTGTGCACACCACCAAACATGACATACTGGAGTTGCTGTTAGATGATGGACACACCCAAGTACCCTTAAAAATGTAAAAAATGCAAGAAACTATAAATCAAAATGTTACCAGTTCAGGATGAACTGCTGCCATGACCTTGGTCTTGACAAAAATCAGAACCGTTTAGGGTAGATTAGATTAGATTAGACATCTTTGTTGTCACATACATTGCAAGAGCACAGTGAAATTCTATGGGGGTGGGCAAGGAGCTATATACAAGCAGCAAGACAATAAGACGATGTATAAATAAATACAACAAACAAGATTAGCAGAAGAATGACCTATGTACATAGTGCAAAACAGAACTGTACAGATATATAGATTGTATCTATTAGTAGAGATAAAAACAAAACACCAAAAAAAGCAGATGGCTGCACACATGTAACATACAGCAGAATAAGACATAAACCAGCTGGAGTGTACAGTTTAGGTCAGATAAGATCAGGCTACTCAGTGATATTATGGCCTGTGGAAAAAAGTTCTCTTTGAAGTGAATGGAGGCTTTCTGTTACATTTCCCAGAAGGCAAAAGTGAAACGGGATGAGCTGGATGGCTGGCATCAGAGCATGTTAACATGGTGAGCCAGTAGTCATTTGTGCAGGAAACAGCAGATTTCTTTGGCAAAGGCACTATTGTGGTTCTCTTGAAAAACTGTGGTACCGTGCACAAAGACAGGGAGAAGTTGAAGACGTTGGTGTACATTGACACAGTAATGGCGAACACAGTTCTGAATTCAAATTAAAGATATGTATTTGTCCTCCACATCTTTCCAATAATCACCTGTGTCAAAATCAATAAATAATACAATATTCTTCCTCCTTCCTTCCTCCTAGAGCAGTGTTTCCCAACCTTGGTCCTGGAGGTAGTGATGGGCCGCTCGATACTCAGGTTTCGACACTGTGTCGAGCTTTTGAAGCACTGGAGATCGAAGCGCCGCTTCGAGGCTTGCTTCAAATGCGCCCGTCACGTGATTTTGAGTCACACTTGCGTAATGACGTCATTGATATCTGCGCAGTCAGCAGTCGATTTGGTCATTCACTAGTCTCTGAAAGCGCTTTGGCTCAAAGCGTAAAAGCAGTTGTTCTTGCTACAGCGATAAGGTTCGCTAACCCGAGATCAAATCCTAATTTAGGCTCGCATATGTTGAAATAAGGATTTTGTATAAAACAGTTAAGTAGTACTTGTCTGAAAGTTAACAAATATATTTTGGAGACATTATGAACGATTTACATGGGGCACCTTTTTCCTTGGTGTGGAATCGTGTCCACCTAGAATCTGTAACAAATTAATGAGCATATTTTGCGTAAGGTAGCACGTATTATAACAATCCAGAATCTACTCTACGCCATGTCGATCATATCAGAGAGGCTAAGAAACGCTTCACTAAAGCCGACGTGGTCATTACACCAGTATATGCGCAAGACACTCTCATTAAACGTTTTTACTATTCAGTGATTCCCAGATCTGTAGCTGATTTGTATTAGTGATTTCCAAAAAGCAATGTGAGTAAAAGCATGTGCTGCATAACTAATCACAACTGTCTTCTGCAATTTTAGGAAAGCTTCGGGAGTTTTGCGTTAATGAGACAAAAACGTTGTTAAGAAACTTTGCGAAATCATCCAGAGGTGAGCATAAAGATCACTCAAGTACTGACAAGAAGGAGCAGCTGGATAAGCACATCTGGAGCCAAACTTTCAAAAAAGCACCTGACTTTGTCAGCAACATCCTTTCCTTCTGAATGCATCTTATCAAAGGCTGCGCCGGGGGGTAAATAAGTAATCTTCCGAACTGCAGCACAATGGAGTAAATCATTGATGTAAATAAAATTATTGAAAGACTAAGCTTTTGTCGTTTCTGTATTCTTAAACCATCTTCCAGTCCCACAATCCCCCGCAGTCACTGTCACATTTAACGTTCCCTGCTCCTCACCTGTCGTGTCACCCAAAGTATCAACACTCAGTGTCATTCAAGGCTTTACCGTCCTTCCTTTCATAGACATAAAATAAGACACACATTCCCTCTACATACGTGTCCAATAATAATAGTAAACTGGCAGGAATGAGAAAAAGCACAAGATGGGAATATTCATGACAAGAGCCTCTGCATCAGGGTGAGGATGTGCCTTGTCACCCATTACGTGAGCTCGTCTGCCACCCTTCAGTTGCACTGGCACACCTCACACTCTGGGGCAATTGCAATGGAGAATACCGACAATGTACACCTTCAGAAGTGGAATAAATCGACTGTATAAGTAGAACATTTCAGATAAACTATGAATTTTGTTAATCATAAACAATGCAACATAACTATTATATGTGTTGTTACTTTTTATTTATTCTCACCAAACGTTACATATCTACATGGGAAATGAAAATGGGTAATATGTTTATAATCATTCTCACTAAAATACACTGTCAAAATATATTAATGAGCAAACTGAGACACATTGGCCTTTAGGAAATATAAAAAAGCTTATGCGCTGTCATTTAGGACAGAATGCATTGTTAATTTGACGCACTCTCTACTGATGCGATGTCACAAAAAAAAAGAAACAGCACAGTCCGTGCAAACTCATCGCCTCCTTGGTTTTTGACCTTATGATTGTCAACATCAAATCAATAAAGTCATTTTAAGAAGATGACAAGTCTGCTATAGTCAGTTCAATGAACGCTCCTTTTAAAAAATTGCTTATACCGAATATAAATCAGAATCTCAATGATGCGGGACTCGCGAGTAGTAACGAATAATATATGACACTGAGAAATTGTAATTCCTAATAACGGGAACAAGTAAAAACTACGATTTCCTAAAACGGACACTGTAAATGTAGGCATTTCAATAAATAATTTAGGAGACTTGTGTGTGCATTTCAATACCAATTTAAGAACTACGTAGGCTACCTGTTGTACTATAAACGCTACCTCAAGCAGCACTTAACAGTAAATAGTCTAACAGGACAATGAATGACTGAAACGAAGATGCTGCGCCGCTACAATAAAGGTTCACACTGTCATTCTGCATGTTTAGAAGGCGCTGATTGGCTGAAACTGTTTATAGCGAATTGTCTTAAATTGGTAGTGCCGTATAGCGATCAGAAACGAAAAGACACATTTAGGCATGCTGGACAGTAGTTTGTTTTTCTACAATACAAATTCAGTACGACACCAGGGTCTCCAAACACACAAATATGAAGCTTATTACGTTTTACAATGAAACTCTTTACATACACAATATAATTAGGGACGTGTGCCCCCTGCCCGTCTACGGCGGCCCAATCTTCCCTCGACAGCTCAATTCGCTCGCTATCCGTCCAAGCTGAAAATATTGTTAAATGGAGGAATTGAAAAAAACCTTTAACAAGTGGAGGATCGACGACGCGAACCGCTGGTGTTTTTACCGAGAGACAGTTGTGATACCATTGAGCCACCTAATCAGGATAATCAACGAGCTTCGCACAACTGAACTACTACTACTGTTCTTACTGCGGCGGATGTGGAAATATGTTGTTTGACATATGCACGTTAAATTGGTTTAATTGACACGAGAGTATCATTGTTGTATTCTCCTAATGAAGACAAAAAAATTATATTTATAGATGTATACTATATGACGTACGGTTTTGAACAAAATTAAGCGTTCCATAAAAAGGTTTTACGATTTACCTAATCTTTTTATATATATAAAGTTGATATATGACAATATATCTTTGATACTATGTATCAGACAAAGGAAATCACAGCAAACCACAAGAACAATAATTACTTCTCAGCAACTACCTGAATTGTGTAATGTCAATACGAATTACAAAATATAACTAGAGAGTTAAGTGTCAGATAGACTCTCAAAATATAGAGGTCAATGCCTTTGAGTGTGCTGAGGCTTCACAAAGATTCAGTAACCATGTCTGCTCGAGACTTCGAAGCCCTATCATAATCCAATCTCTGTACTACGCATGTCTGAGGCTTCAGAGCTCCGTCATGAGCTCAGTACTACGCATGTCTGAGGCTTCAGAGCTCCGGCATGAGCTCAGTACTACGCATGTCTGAGGCTTCAACTCCCCGTTTGAAGCCCGTCATGACGCAATCTCAGTAGTACTACGCATGTCTGAGGCTTCAAATCCCCGTTCGAAGCCAGTCATGACGCAATCTCAGTAGTACTACGCATGTCTGAGGCTTCAAATCTGCTCGAGGCTTCGAAGCCTCAGTTACCCCAGTGCGCATGTCTGAGGCTTCGAATCTGCTTGACGCTTCGAAGCCTCAGTTAACCCAGTGCGCATGTCCGAGGCTTCGAATCTGCTCGACGCTTCGAAGCCTCAGTTAACCCAGTGCGCATGTCCGAGGCTTCGAATCTGCTCGACGCTTCGAAGCCTCAGTTAACCCAGTGCGCATGTCCGAGGCTTCGAATCTGCTCGACGCTTCGAAGCCTCAGTTAACCCAGTGCGCATGTCTGAGACTTCGGCGGCACGTCATGAGCTCAGTACTACGCATGTCTGAGGCTTCAAATCCCCGTTTGAAGCCCGTCATGACACAATCTCAGTAGTACTACGCATGTCTGAGGCTTCAAATCCCCGTTCGAAGCCCGTCATGACGCAATCTCAGTAGTACTACGCATGTCTGAGGCTTCGAATCTGCTCGAGGCTTCGAAGCCTCAGTTAACCTAGTGCGCATGTCAGAGGCTTCGGTGTCCCGTCACGATCTCAGTACTCAGCATGTCTGAGGCTTCGGCACCCCATCAGGATGCAATCTCAGTACTATGCATGTCTGCTCATTGCTTCGAACCGCAATGCATGGGGGCGGGACATTTCCATTCCTCATGTCAGCTTACTGCTTTGACCCCAGAGAGTTAGGAAGTTATATTAATTACATTACACTGCATATTCCACCACCAGGTTACAAAATTTCAACAGAGTTGTGATTGGTGAAACAAATCTTTCTGGATCATCAACACAACTGAAATTATTGTGCAGTACATTACTTAGTGTCAAACTATAAAATGACAAATTTTGCATATTAAAATGCTGACTATTAGAATGCATAAGAACAGCTGTACTAATATGGTTCAAAACACTTCCTTCACCATAATACTCTGGCTGTTCTCATAAATATTCCAGTCTCTGTGTTGCACTGCCTCACTTCTATAGTGAACAGTGTTATGCGTGTATTCACTGAATATAGAAATCAACATATATATGATTGTACCGCTACTTCGCGGTTCACTTTTCGCGGATTCACGACTTCGCGGGTTTTTAAATACAAGTGATTGCCCGCCTATCGCGGAAGTTATGTTCCAGACCCATCAGCAACAGGAGAAAATCCGCGATATAGAAAGACCGTATAAATAAACATTTTTATAGTTTAAGCCTTAAAATACCCATCCCACATGCTTTAAACACATGTAAACTTATAAAACACACTTTGTTAACACATATGATATGTGAATGTCGGGCTAAGGATATGAGTAACATCTCACTATTATAAAACATTTTAACTTCACGCAAGACAAGACAGTGAGACAGGAAAATTGGTGATGTACAGGCTTTTAAATTATTGACACGCAGAGCAACAAGCAGCACAAAGTCCACTTCTCCTTAGCGTTCATTCTGCTCCCCACCCCCTTGACAATGCGAAGTGGCAGGAGCGTGCTTCTCCTCCGGGGAGGGGGGTTTGAGCGAAGGTGCACTCAGCTCTCTCTCACACACACACACACACACACACACACACACACACACACTCCTCCTCCTCCTTCCGAACGTGCAGAGCGACAAGCAGTCATTTTGGCAGAAGCAGCACAAAGTCCATTTCTGCTCAGCGTGAGTTCAGCTGCCCCCTTCACAAAGCGACTGCAGACACATTGACGTCTGATCGCTGCGTGCAGTGTGCAGTGTTGGTCTGAGGTGTTTAAGAATGTAGAAAGTGTTTAAGAGCATAGGAAGTGTTTATAAGAGCGTGGGAAAGGTTAACAAGAGAGTGAGAAAGGTTTGTAAGAGTATGGGAAGGGTTTAATAAAGCCTTAGAAATATGTATAAATAATAAAATAAATATAGGTCGCTACTTCGCGGATTTTCACCTATCGCGGGGGGCTCTGGAACGTAACCCCCGCGATAGGTGAGGGATTACTGTATATATATATATATATATTTGCAGCTGGAGATCCACAAAGGGAGAAAAAATGTATCATGTATCATAAAGTAGTTTTTATTCCTGAGCTTTCAACCCCTGCCAGGGGTCTTCATCAGAGGATAATGCTTAGACTTGCAAGAATCAAAGGCAATATATAGCAAAACATTATGTGGATGGGGGGTGGCTAAATCAGTGTGATTGGGAGGGGGGGGGGGGTTGGGGGAGGGGGGGGGGTATTGGGGGTACAGTTAATTTATTATGAACGTGTTCTTCTTGTGTGTCCTCACAGGTGGCGCAATGGTAGTGCTTCTGCTTTGCAGTAAGGAGACTGTGGAAGATTGTGGGTTCGCTTCCCGGTTCCTCCCTGTGTGGATAGCGCTTTGAGTACTGAGAATAGCGCTATATAAATGTAATGAATTATTATTAAGTTTACATATGCTGGATTTACGTCCAAGTGTCTGTTGATGGCGTTCTCATTTGATAACCAAGATTCGGCCAGCTCTCTGCCACTTTTAGTACTGGCCTTAAATTTGACTTGTCCCAGTTAAATGTATGTCCTGTTGAGTTAGTATGCGTGTAGATCAATGACAGTGAGTCCTTTCTTCTGATGGCGTTGCGATGTTCCTGTATACGTGTTGCGATTCTTTTTGAAGTTTGTCCTATGTATACTGCTGAGCAAGAACTGCGTGGAATACTATAAACTGCGTTTCGTGTTTCTGCTATCGATTTCTTGTTTTTAGCATTAAAGAGGACCGTGCGCAGATTGTTCGTGGGTTTACTTTGGTCAGCGGCTGTTGTATGTAAAGTGCTTTATAAATAAAGTTGACTTGACTTGACTTGACTTGTGCACTATTCTGACACCTGACTTGGCCAGGATGCCCGCTGTACCTTCTGACACATTGTGGTGATAAGGGAGTGAGTGCCAGGTGGGGTGGGGGTTCTGATTCAGTTCAATTGTTTGCTGAGTTTTTTGGCGTCTTCTGTGTAAGCTCCGATTAATGAATGTTTTTGAGTATCCGTTTGAAGTTATTCATTCATTTTTGTTTCCTTCGTATTACAGTGGGTGTGGACTCTTCTGAATAGAGTTTTAACACAGCTCCGTTTATGAGATACCGGGTGGTTGCTGATGAAGTGTAATATCTTGTTTGATATTCTATATGTTCTATTTACTGTGTTATATGTTGTTTTTATACTGTTTGCTACGATATCACTGTTTCTGTCCCTTCTCATAAATATTCCTTTTCTTCCTCAGGTTCATTATTACTGCTATAATTACTGCATTAATGTTCAATATGTCTGTCAGTCAGTCAGTCATTGTCCAACCTGCTACATCTAAACACAGGGTCACGGGGGTCTGCTGGAGCCAATCCCAGCCAGCACAGAGCGCAAGGCAGGAACAAATCCCAGGCAGCATGCCAGCCCAGTGCAGGACACACACATACACCAAGCACACACTAGGGACATGTTAGGATCTCCAATGCACCTTACCTGCATGTCTTTGGACTGTGGGAAGAAACCGGAGAACCCGAAGGAAACCCACGCAAACGCGAGGAAAACATGCAAACACCACGCAGGGAGGAGCCGGGAAATTAACCCGGGTCTCCTTATTGTGAGGCAGCAGTGTGATAAAGATGTATCTAATGAAAATATGTGTCTTGTTTCATGTGTATGATGAAATGGTAGATCTAGCTAACGTAGAGGGTTTCATTAGTTGTATTAGCTATATTATGTTACAATAGGTAAACTGCAGGTCTTGTACTTTGAACATTAGGTGATATACGTGTATCAAGTCTTATTTGCGCATGCTTCGAGATAAATGATTAGTATGGGCTGCTCTTACGGTAAACAAGAATAAATGTTTCTGGCAAAGACAGATTTTTTTTGAAATTACTATAAATATGGATAGCTGCCTGCTCTTTGTTTCCAGTGCATTAGTAGATCTTCATGCTGGCGTCTGTATAAATCGATGAAGAGTCTACAGCGTCGTCATTAACAAGGCTAACATGGGGTGAAGTAATTGACAGTGCTGATAAAAGTAAACACACGACATATCTCAGTGACATTTGGCTTTACCTCCCCTTCATCATCTCACGTGCACTTTTAAACAAGCTTCAAGGTGTCGTTTTGAAACATTTGTGCGTCAAAAGCTCAGCGTCTCATTTCCAATGCACGTGATGATGTGGATGTGTAGCGCCAGTTCGTATCAGTATAGTTATTGCAAAATTTAGTGACAGTTAGTGATGGACCAATCGCATTTCCACGAGGTGTAGTCTAGTTTGGTTGAAGAGTTTAATTCAAATACTGATATATGCTGGTTTTACATTGGAATTAGAATATGAATGTACATTATGCAGATTAAATTCCCGATTAGAAGTCTAACACCAACCAGGTTTTCAAGGAGCATTGCCGCATAATCGGAACTATCAATCAAACGCATCAGGCAACGGCAATCTGCAATCCCCAGACAGATGCTGACCAGGTTTGTTATTGAACACGAGACCTGGCGCTGTGCAACTGGCGTAATTGTTCAAGCCACCGTTACGCATACATTTACTTCTAAACAACGGTAATCCGTGCTAGCGCCTAACATAACTAGTCAACGTTGATCCGATTACTGCAGAATAATTACTTGCTAAGCGTATGTCGATTTACAATTGCCAATTATAATTTTTGACTTCAAAGGTGTATATCACAACTTCATAGAGATTCGGTATTCGTCCACAATGCTCTAAGAGTTTACTGTTAAAATGTGCTGTTAATACAAATGGCCAGGAGGTGTCCCTACAGAGGTGAGTGTCAAATGCTTCGAAGCTTCGATACGATTTCCGACACAATTGCTTCAAACGTGTTGATGCTTCATGAGGCTTCACTCCGCCCATCACTACCTGGGGGGTATTTTTTGTACGTCGCTTAAACCATCCGAGATCAAGTGCCTCATCTTGAATGAGTTAATGCCAGTGAAACTCATCCAGATAAGTCGGTTTTTCAAACGCAGCTGTGTATTAGATTAGTGTAGCTGGATCTAATGATACGAGATGAATGCGCGCCCCCGCGCGGAGTGAAAAGCCCATATATATTGAGTCTAGAAAACATGATCAGCAAGTCTTTGATAGGCTGCAACAAAATGACGAAAGAACGGGCGCATTTTTTTTCACACACGCGGCGCAAGACCTTTTATTCGAAGGACACGAAGAATTTCAAGATTTAATATACACAAGGGGTAACACTGCAAAAGCAGCCCTGACCAGAAAAGACGGCTGGCAAAAAGTGGCCGAAAAAATTAAATGCTAAGTAGTGTACATTGTACTTAGTGAATGCAGCGTTTCATTTCCTATGTGTCAGATTAATTATTATTTAATATGTTATAATTCCAGATCAAACGTGAGCACAAGGAGAACATGGGAACAGGTTAAAGTGAAGTACAAGAATATACTTCAAACTGGTAAATATTGGTATATAACTATTTAAAGAATTGTTGACATAAAGATTCATATATAATATAAAAAACATTAATTTTAAAGCTAATAAGGAGGCAGACAAGCAAAAAACAGGTGGAGGTCCACGCGGTCCAGACCTAACCCCTGCAGAAGAGTTGGCTCTCCAGCAAAATGCCCATCGCCCTGTTTCTGAGGGCATTCCAGGGGGAAGCTCCTCCTCAGAACCAGTGGCAGGATGCAGTGGTCACTTCATTTCAGGTAAAGGTAAAGGATGGTCATTGCATATTTGTCCTCCATGTGTGCTATAGGTATGTTCCATATAGCCCTCTTTTTTGTTGGAACAGTTGCAGGGAATGTCATATCCCTTGAACCTGTGTCTGACCAACGAGATATTAACGAAGGTCAAATATTTGATGAAGACACTGTGTCTGATTATTCATCAGGAGGAGAGGTACATTTTCCAAATAATGTTTGATCAAACTCCACTCTGATCAGTTCCATGTGCCCCAATCACATTTGGAAATCCTGGTAATGAGAATGTTAGGCTGATTGAGATTCTTTATGGAACTGTGGGTGTTTGTGCCTGTGTATTACCTACCTGCAATGGCATGAAACGCCTCTTTTATTGTCTGCACACGCAGGTGTCCAGGAAACACAATGAAAACCTGAAGGAAATGTTTCAGAGCCAAACAGACTTTACGAATTGCCTGGCAAACTGCACTTTTCGATAGATGTTCCGCATCGCCTACAGTATATAAAAAAGTGCCGCTTGCAAGAAACCTCAAAGCAATGTCTACTGTCTGTGTGGTTGTGAGAGCCCGACTTCGCTGAGTTTGACTTCGAATATACGGAGCTAATAAATCTTTGAGGTACAATATTCCCCCTCGGCTACAGCGGTATCTTTCGTACAGAATTTCCTCCGGGGGCAATAAAGGATCTTGCCGATCGCGCAAAACCCTCTTTATATGAAATTCTCTTCCTATAATTTGCACATCAATATCAATTGGTCGCTCATTCATGAACGGCGAAGCCCTGACTGGATGACTTCCACACCGTCACTGATCACGTGTGTAAACTAATCCTTGTTTACGCAGAACAAACCTGCTCCGAGCAGGTTTGCGGATTTGGATGCGTTGCTATGACAACACTTCCAGCAAGAGTTTCAAAAAACCGACAGATCCAGGATCAGGCCAAATCGTCAAAAATTACATCCGGCTAAGCGAGTAATCCACGTACGAAAAATACCCCCCTGGAGGCACACTGTGGCTGCAGGTTTTTGTTCCAACCAGATTCCTAATCAGTGACAGCACCTGATAGCACTGATCTCATTTAATTAGCTGTTTTTTTTCTTTTATTCGACATTCAGAAAAGCATAGCAGCATGATTTTTACATTTATAAGACATTTAGAAATATTTCTGCTTTTGCTATAGATTTAAATGCTTAACTCTCTTTTGTTGGTTTCATTATATTTTGCCTTTTCTCTGTGCAGTTTTTCCCCTTCATTGTATCTTAATAATGACAATTAAAAATGAGCAGAGGAGACACACTGGCAAACAACACTGAATAATCAAAGGCTGTAACTACTTTAGCATCAGACCCACTAATTAGTAAATAATGGATTAATTAAACAATTAGAACACCTTGAAAAGTAGAATGAAATTCAAGATGAAAATATTGTTAAAAAGAAAAAATACATTATCCCCATATAACTGCTTGGTACATTTTAATATATATATATACTAGCCAACCCACGGCGTAACATACGCGCATAATTATGTATTGATGGGTGAACACTTGCTGAACGACACAGTTGTCCAAATGGGGTGGGTTTGTGGATACCACTGTGAGTGAATGAAAAGATGGACCTCTGGAGAGAGCAACATACAATTGTCCGTGACTGAAAGCGGGATCGTCTGTGATGACGGAGGCCACGCTGGTGAAAGTTACTTTGTCGGTAGGGATAAGTTTCAGCACTTGTTCATTAAGGTGTAGCGAGTCTTCGTTGTTGACGCTTAATATAGCTTGCGTACTGAGTTGTTCCGGAGTCACAGTTTAGAAACAGTTTTTTAATGTCTTTTAAGCACAGGGAAAAAAATTAACATGTGAAACATCCGTAATGTAATAAGCCACCAAGAAAAGTAACATTGCAACAATGCACGCTACGATCCGATCGCTGTAAACAGAAGTGAAAACAAAATCGAGGCCGGTGCATTATTTAACTGCCTTGTAGCACAGTGGTAGTGCTGCTGTTTTGCAGTAAGGAGACTGTGGAAGATTTTGGGTTCGCTTCCCGGTTTCTCCCTGTGTGGATAGTGCTTTGAATACTGAAAACACCGGTATATCAATGTAATGAAGTATTATTATTCTTATGCGTCCAGCGCTCTCTCTCTCGCGCACCTGTATGTGTGTGTGTCGCTCGTTCTCTCTCGCTCGCTGCACGTGTTTCTGCAGGCATACCAGTAAGTGAATGAAAAGATGGAACTCTGGAGAGAGCAACATACAACTGTCAATGACTGAAAACTGGTTTTGGCAGATACATTCACATCTTTTTGAAAGTTTGGCCCTGTGCCTTATTAATTGTCATTGCAAAGGCAAATCTAACAGGAAATTGTCTTTGCTCAGATGCACGCGAGCCCTCTCTCTCTCTGTAACATTGCAGCAGTTGTATAAACACTTTTTTTTTAAATGAGTTTTAAGCACAGGGGGAAAAAAGGAACATTTGAACAAATCCGAACTTTATGTAAAAGCCAACCAAGATAGTAACATTGCAGGAGTTCACCATTTTTAATCAGGCGACTGACAGTAGTGGAGTCAGGCACAGAGAAGGTCAGCTGCTGAGAAAGCGTCTCGACTGTTGCAGGGCGGTGAAGCAGGTGAGATGCTAATGAAAAAGAGGCACAGGGCTTATTGGTTTTTAAAGACTGCTTCCTTCAATGTGTTTTAACCTCAGTTTTAAAGGATTGCGCGGCTCTCTCTGTCGCGCTGCCTGTGTGTGCGCGGCTCTCTCTCTCGGGCTGCCTGTGTGTGAACCAAGGTTCCACTGAGGTTGACTAATGAAAAGTCAACGTGGCTCAGAGCTGCATGTGGACTGTGGCACAGACAAACAGAAATGACGGCATGTTTTCCGAAGCGTCGCGTCAGAGTTGGTGGGCGTGGCTCTGCGAGTTGTCGTCGTATCCAATGGTCTTAGAGTTGGTGGGTGTGGCTCCTTCCTGCGTGCGCCATGGGTGTTTTATTTGTCGGCGGCTTAGTGAATCCACGCCCTTTCCGGTGTGCTTTCCATGGGTGGCTACTTGTCTTCCGGCTTAGTGAATTATATATATAGATTTTTTACCAAACTTATTTTTCTAATTTGTATATTATTCCCAAAACAGAGAACTTGGGAAATAACACATCACTTAATTAGCCCAGGAGTCCAATTAAAAACAGAAGCTAGTTGGAACAAAAACCTGCAGCCAAAGTGTGCCCCCAGGACAGAGGTTGGGAAACACTGTCCTAGAGTGTTGCCCGCTGCCTTTCGATTCTGACTCGCCGATGTGAGGTGGAGGGCTCCTTTTCAAGAAGACCCAGGACTGCTTCAAGTGCCACCGCACTGCCTGCCGGGAGCACTTCTGCGTCATGTGGAAACCAATATTGTCCTCCCCCTGTAGCACTTCTGGTGGCACCCAAGGACAGGGCTGTGTTTTCACACTCCAATTTCCATTTAACCCTATGGGTGTCTTGGTTGGGATCAGCTGTGAGGAACACTGCCAGTTTCCATATTGGATTATAAACCGATCCCAGCTGTGACAAAGATTTTAGGCCTGGGTTGTGCCTCCAGTCCTGCGGTCCTTCCATTATGACATTGCGTCCGGGCAAGGGCTCAGTCCCCATCCTGTACGAAATGCCCATGTGTCCTCCAAGGCACTTATAACACTTATAAGGCACTTATCCAAATCATATTATGTAATATCTTCTGTTGATTTCTGCTCCGTACTTGAAATATTTCTGTTGCACTATTATATTGTATTAAGGATTACTTGTGTTCTGTTCTATCAACTGTATTGTATTATATTTACCCCCCTTTTCTGACACTCACTACACGCCCAACCTACCTGGAAATGGCTCTCTCTTTGAACTGCCTTTCCTAAGGTTTCTTCCATTTTTTTTTTCACTACAAGGGTTTTTTTTTTTGTAAGTTTTTCCTTGTCTTCATAGAGAGTCAAGGCTGGGGGGGGGGGGGGCTGTCTAAAGGCAGGGCCTGTTAAAGCCCATTGCAGCACTTCTTGTGTGATTTTGTGCTACACAAAAATAAATTATATTGTATCATAACACCTGTGACAGCTGGGTGACAAATGACTTCAGGGCATGAGCAGGATGCTGTCTGTGCCAGTAGCTATGTGGGGTTTAATCCATTTAAAGGTTTTAATCACATCAGCCTTCGATACCTGCACAACAGCTCCTGTTGCCAGCACTCAATAAGTCTGAGCCACAAGGCTCGAAACAAGCAAAGAAGTCATTCAGATCACTTTGCAGCAATGTGGGGTTGGTCCATGGGCACAGCTATAGAGGTTTTGAACTCCATTATCGCCTGCACTTGTCACAGGTTGGTGCCACTGAAATTATTTTGCAACCTGTTTCAGAAATGAATCTTTGCTGCTTTAATTGCCCTTCGTAGATTGTACCCAGAGCTCTTGTAGCACTTCATGTCATTGGAATTAAAAACAGCCGTCCGCTTTGTCAGTCCTAGGCGAACACCGCTGTTCACCAAGCGTTTCTGATTAGGGTAGAAGCAGACAGTTTGAGTAGGCAAACACAAGTCCATACATAACCTGTCATTAAGTTGGCGTATTTGTCCAGATTTTGAGAGGAATCATTAAGCGCCCAGCACTGTGCTTCTCTCACTACTAGCTTAATGCACTTTGGTAACTGTTTGTAAGCATGCAGAAGAACCATCAGTGTTTGGCCAGACTTGCCAAAGTGTGGACAAGGAATAGACTTGTAGGCATCTTTAACTGAGATGTAGCAGTGATAGCAGCAGTCCACTCCCTCAGTCGTAGGCGAACAGCGCTTTTACCTTTTCGTCAATATCACATTGAATTTTGATTCCGTGTTTGGAATTACATCGTGACAACGCAACATATAACTGCCCATGAGTGAATATCGCTTCTTTCTCTCTACATGAACTGTGTCTGACAATAGCATTCACACAAATGAGAATTGGTTGAACCGTGTGTATGATTGTAAATGTTTGAGATGTGGGCAGGACTTTTCCAAATCTCTTTGCATAATGTCTTGTCTCGCAGGGCTTGAAATTTTCTCTCGCGGGATTTCACTTTAACCAAACAACAAATCTTTTAATTCTCGCGGAAATGCTTCTTCATTGGGGAGAAACACTACTTTTTCCTGATAGGAACAAGAATTAGACGATCTGCAAGTCACTGACTTAAAGTTTAAATCTGAACAATATATTCGATCTCTTTTCGCTGTTCCGTTATTTCACAGAGTAATAATTTCCGTTTGTTTGTGGTAATGCGATATTTACTATCATTTTTCTGAGACTTTCGAATTTTCTACTTCCAATATCTCTAACCTGCTCTGCAGGTGTATCACACCAACGTTTTTTGAATTCTTTATGACATTCTACTTTGTCATCTTTGTCTTTTATTTCTGGCCCTGGGAGTGGTTAAATCTCTTGGCACAAAGTCTTGTCTTGTGGGACATGAAAGTGTCTCTCTGAGAAAGTCACATCTCATCTCTCTTCCCAAGATTTTTTTATTATAATAGAGAGATTATGGTGATGTTTAGATCTGGGATATTAAATTATTAATAGAATACTGTATATCCTGTCTACAAAGATTTTAATAATATTGAATAACACCGGTAATAATAGGACAATGGAAACAAATGACAATTAAAACTTATATTTGAAGTAAGAAAACTGCATTTCATCGTTTACAAAAGTATTAAGTGGGAACAGTTTAAAAATCAGGCAGTGTTTCTTCCTTTACATATAAATTAGGAATATCTACTGTATACTGTAGACTGACTGTATAAATAAAATCAAGAAAGGTACCAAAATGCTCACTAATATCTACTTACCTCTTCTTTGCATTTAGTGTTCAAAAAATTAATGAAGTAACATGATATTCGTCTGCTTGACAATTTTAGTAGGTAAAGTTAACACAATTCCCTATATGGACTTTAAGAATGGTTCGTGCAGCTACTCTTCTTCTAAATCCCCTGTTTTGATGTTCTATAGTACTTTATCAAAAAAGCATAACGAGCACAACTAACTGTGTGTGCTCTCTGAGGGCTCCTCATTTTAATTTTGAGACAAAGATTTGGCTGCAGATATTCCTCTAGAATGGCTGAACTATTACCTAAAGTCTTAGCAGGATAAACTTTGACACAAATCTGGGTTCTAAGTCAACATTTCTCCTGGAATCGTATGTCTTCTGTACCATTTATTTTGGTAACACTATTATTATGGCACTGCGATGGACTGGCGTCCTGTCCAGGGTTTGTTCTTGCATTGTGCTCCATGCTACCTGGGGTAGGCTCTGACAACCCTCACAAACCTGTTGGGGACTAAGCGGGTTAGAAAAATGACTAACTGACTATTGTTATAATGAAGGTTTCATATACAATGCAGTAAATTTGTGTACACTGGAGAAAACGTAGTTAAATCGAATATTGCATTCCTGAAGGATTTCTACATAATTGGCACTAAAATCCCCCCAAAACATGCAACTTATACTTAACCTTATTATTTTTACTCAATTACTTCTTAAGCTTACAATGTTACAATTATAAAATTAGATCACTTGTAAAATACAGATTCATATACATATACTGTACATTTCATATACTGTAATTGTAAAATTAAGCTGTTATATATAACCCTTGGTGCTTACTTACAGGCAAGGACTAACTGATTGTTATTTTAAATTACACAATAAAACGGGATACGTATGTTAAAAGATGGATAAATAGAATCTTTAACTACTTTCAGTAGTCTTATTCATGAATTTGAACCCTGGATTCCATTCAACAGTTTTTTCTGCTGTTGTAATGTATTTCAAATACTTTCACTATCAGATGGAGTCTGCAAAGCAAACGTTACATTGTCTTTGCTCGCCAGCCCCTGGGCAGGCACTAGGCACTAGCCACTTGGCTGCTCTGCCACTCGCGTATGTGGAAGCTGATGTACAATTTAAACAGATTGTTATTTTCATGGGAATTGTTAAATATGGATAATAGAACTAACTATTTTACATTACAGTGAGTAGTTAACCATAGTAAAAAATAGTAAAATGTAACAAATTGAAGAGAATTATGTTTCATGTTGCATTAGAGGTATTCATTGCATTATACGTTTTCATTCTGTTTGGCTTTGAAATGAATATGCAAATACTTTTTAAACTTACACTTTTACTGTAAAACTTTAGCAAAGTGAGAGTACTGCATCACTTCTCTCAGATGAAGCCCTTAATAATTTCCTCCAGCTCTACCCTCTCCACATTGATGCCACAACACCCTGAATTCTGCCCCGCACATCATTCACTCTTCCTTTGGTAACTCTTTGATTTGAAATCTGCCACCACACAGAACTCCACACAACCACTGGTCTTGCTCCCTCACCAATTCTGTCCATCCTTAGAACTACTATCGGTTTATTTTCTCTAACATCTCACCACCTCTAAAGGCTGCATATGCAGTAAATTGACTATTAAAAAAGACAAATGATCACGGCATCAGTAGTGGTAATGTTTAATGTATTTTGCATGACATACAGTACATGTGCCTTCAGACTTTTAAATGTTACATCATGATGAGTACCGAGTACCTCAGTTTAGAATATTTGGAATTACATTTTAAGTTAATTCGAAAGCAGTGTCATTGATCTATCAATCATCCAACCTGCTTAATGAAGTTCACTGCTACAGTGGTCTGCAAAACTGAACTGAGCGGCACATGGGGCGCCAGTATGCCACAGAGCACACTTACACACAATCCTACATTCACATCAGGTAATCTTCGAGTTCTCAAACACATGCTGGCCCCTTTGGCACAGATCTGTATAAACTGAGTACACAAATTGTCTCAATGAATTCAAAAAAAGTTAAAAAGGTCTGCCTTATTAAATTTATTCTCTACCAGTAAAGTGTTTACTTGTTATGAGAATACATTTCATCCTTGTCTATACATGTAATTTACTTCAGGGCCTAACTTGATTTAAATTGGGTTTTATGCTTAAACAGATGGAAAGAGAGATTAAAAAGATTCTCATACAGATTTATTATTTGCCTGGTTGCAGTTTTTTGTATGAATCACCAGAGGAACATAATTACCCTTAGTGCCCTTCACATTCCGAGTGCGTGCATTACACATTGTATTATTAATGTTATTATTACTTATTTGGCTGATGTATTTATGCAATGTGATGTACAACATCTCAGACACAATTGGATGCATTTCTTTTGTTTTTCCAGTGGGAACACAGGCAGGAGAAGTGACTAGCTCAATGGTCACACAGTGTCAGTAGTGGGGTTTGAATTCCAAAGCATTAAACATTAGGCCACACATGCTAATCACTGTTATTAATGTTTTTGTACTTCTAACTATAATATTATAGTTATAAGGGGGAAATATTTTGGGTTTGTAAACCTTTAAAGATAAGGACCTTAAATACTGTAAGTTTCCTATGAATGACATCAAATGTCTTTAAAAATCTCCCCTGTCCATCTTAAATCTAAAAATTGCTTGGTTCCTGAACTCAGTTCACTTTCCTTCTAAGACCCGTGTAACCAGCAGGAACTCAACTAACGTACATAAATATAAATCAGTAGTATACAATATATGCCTAAGAGTCTAGGGAACTAGTGTTCCTTTCATTATAAGAGAATATACTTCAGGGAAATTTCTAAAATGAAAGGCAGTGGAGCTTTGTACAGGCACAAATACACAGAGAGAGAGAAAGAGAGGGAGAGAGAGAGAAAAGGTGAAAAAAAAAAAGACACACAGCAACGTGGATTAAGTAGGGAGGATTTAAACAGACCAGAATCGTGATAAGGGTTCTTTAAAAGAAAGTAAGAAAACAGCAATAGAAACTGAAGTCTGGCTGTTTTTTTCCCCTGCCAATTTACGAGTGGCAAGCTGAGACCAAGAAACTACTACTGTAGAAGAACTGTGGACAAATGGGACTGATTTTCGAAGACATTTTTTTTCTTTGTTGATACAGGGACCCAGATAAATGGACATGTTATAGAAATTAAAGCAGGAGATAGAAAAATGGAATACTAAAAGTGACATTTATTTTGATTCTGCACTTTGTTTTTGAATTAACTATACTGATATTGAGAGGGAAAAAAATTACATTTGTTAGACACATTGGTTGAAATTTTGGCTTTATGAACTTGGCTTTATATACATTTATTGAATGCTTTGTGTAAATAGTTTCTGTATAATATATCTATATATTGTTATTTTTGTCTATTAACAAATTTGTTGGAGATTACAAGCCAGTTGTGTGTGTGTGTGTGTGTGTGTGTGCGTGTGAATGTATGTGTTATTTTAGTCAAACTAAATATATCAGTGGTATTGAAGACAAATAACATTAACATTGGACATTAAGAAGCACATTCAAAAATTAAAAATTTCATAAATGGCGAGCCAGCAGCCAGGGATCCCAGTAAATTAGATATTTAGATCTGGAAAAAATGTATTACAAAAAAATATTTTAACTTGACTTCAAAGGGATATGCTGTTGATATGTTATTCAGGTAGTGATATTGTTAGTTTTTTTAGGCAATATGTTTCTACTGTAAGGCTGTTAAAAACCTAATCTAAACATTTTGAGGGACAAACTGACACACTTATTGAATTTACTTTTAAGATATCTGAGTTAAAGTTGAAATGTGACTTACCTTTTGATGCCCCTGGTTCTAAAAGATCCAAGTAGTATGTGCCATGTAACCAGTTAAGCATCCTTCTAGAGTGAAGACAGTGTCTTTGACTAATTCACCTGTCCATTCCCCTGACAGTAATGATTCTGACGTGGGGGGTATACCTCCATCTGAGGCTAGCAGTGGTCAACCAAAGGGATATTATGGAAAGTTTAAACTATCCCATTATTTTTTTTTTATTTGTGTTGATTCTACTGTAATTTTGTGATTCAGTGTGTATTTAATTCATGATTTATGTATTAATTTTATAATGACATGTTTTAATGTTAGATGCAATTAATCACGGTTAATCATATACATTTATGAGATTAATTAGTTAATTTTTTTTAGTCAATTCCCAGCACTACTGTTTTCAAATCCAAAAGTATCCATGGGGAAAAAACCTGACCTATGTATCATTTTGAAAGGCAGATCTTACTCTGTAAGAACATATACAGTTGGTAAACAAATTATGCTGTGTGTCCAAATTACTACGATAGTTGCATGTTTCAAAAATGTTTTTATCAAAAAAAAAAAAGTGGAATGTGGTGCCATTTGAAAATTGAAACACCCCTCTCATATAGTAGATAATAGTCTGTGTATGTGGTTAGGGGCAGGTGTTACAGTTCGGCCAACTTTGAGGGAAGAAAAAAAAAACTTTACAACATGGTATTGGGGTTTGCGATTTGGCATTTTAATGACAGAACACTTTAATTTTAATGATGAGAAAATGAATGATTTGATGCAGTTTTATTTTTAATTTTGCATAATTGTCCTGTCCCACTTGTAGATCCAAAATAATGGGGTTGAGTTTAAACAGTTAAATACTTTTAGGTTTTGTTCAGTTAATTCAAAGTAATATTATATATATATATATATATATATATATATATATATATATATATATATATATATATATATATATATATATATCCACTGTGCAGTTAAGCTGATAATAGGAATTGGACAAAGACCGCTGCTCCAAATGTTAGTGGTGAAGCTAACAGCCGATTTGTCATGCAATAAGCTGCCGGCATGCTTTTTTAACAAATTCATGCATCCTTCATAACACAATCTCTGTGACATGGGCACAACTTAAAATGTTCTTGGGTTTGAACACATTCAGGAGGCACCGAAATCCCATGTTTTCAACAATTGACTGATTGTCAAGAACAACTTTTTGGGCAACCGCTTCTGTTATTTTCACTGCCTGTTTGACATTTTTTCTCCTTTCTAGAGTCTGCTGCAACGTTCCCTGATGCTGTGTACCATCAGAGGAAAATTATTATATTTACTTTCACAGTTTATAGTCCACTAAGCTTTGGTTTTCATCATTAATTATAAGACAACTTCCACATTGCAGACATTTTGTGTTCTCCATTTATTCTTTCTGCTCCTTGGGTTTCACACAATCATACGTGCATGTTAATAGTATCATTTATAGTCTGTGGCCTGCAGTGGGTGCTCCTGCTTCCCAAACCCGACACAGACAGACACAGGACCCAAGTTCAGCATAGTTACAGCACTAAACACACTTCTCTTCTTACTTTCTTTTTCTTTCTCCCGTCTCTGTTTTTATCGCCACTCCTCCTCCAGCAAGCCTTGTCCACCTCCTCCTAACTCTGGCTCCTTTTAGGGTGGTTGAGTCCTTTTATAGGAGACTTGGAAGTGCTCCAGGTGTCTAACAACATTCTTCCGGCAGTACTTTTGGGTATGGCGGAAGTGCTGCCACACACGGCTCAACAGCTCCTGCAGCACCCCCTGGCAGCGCCCACAGAACCCAGTAGCTCTGCTCCAAACACCTGTGGGAGTCGGAGGAACCATTGGAACCCAGGGGGGCTGCCACCTAGAGCACCAGGGGAGGTAATTCCCTGAATATGTTCTCTGCCCTGGTCCTTCCACTGTCGAGGCCACAAATCATTGGAGCATCTTTACGAGTACAAGTACAAATACAAATACATGAGCATGGTATTGGACGAAAATCTGATACCAGTATCAATATCATTGCATCCCTAGTTTTTTTTTATCCAAAGCCCTATGCTGTTTTTCAGAATTCTGTGTTGTTTCTGCTAAAAAGCAATGGTTGCTTAGATACCCAGTTCATTATTATCTGTTTTCAAATAATTGTAAAGTCTTAAATTCTTAAATGTAAAGCTTCACTCAATAATAATTTCAAGATATATAAAACCAAGCAAAATCTTAATTTATTCACTCTTTTACCACCATATCATAACCATGGAAAAATACATAAAAACTATCTTGCCTATATGTTATGTGAGCCATGAACTATATTTTTCTTAGAGCTAAGTTTGTTTGTGAATTATTTTTACATGTGCATAAATAACAGTATTATCTGTATAAAAATGTAACTATAAATAAAATGTATATTGGTATCAGAACATAAAAGAGGGAGATCATTAATATGCAGCCTAAAAGGAAGAGGTCATAAAATATAGCTGAGAGCAACTCTAATATGATAATGGACAAATGAAAAATTCATAAAAGCAATTCTAGCACACTGTTGTTGCCAGTATAAAAAGCCTCAAACCAGCTTATAGAGTTGGCAGTTTAGAAAGAAGGAAATCAAGTTTAACCATGTCAATTGCTTTCTAAGTTCTAAAAAAATAGCACACATATGACTTAATTATCAAGTCTGGCTATGATCTCTTCAATAAAGTAGCAGTACTGTGCATCAGTAAAAAATCCTCCCAATATGACTGCATGAAGTTGTTTATGATTTTATATAAAAAAATAAAAACATGTTTAAAAATTAATTTTGCAGTTTACATTTGAAATTTAATGAAGCAACATCCAATTTCAGTGAATTTGGCAAGATTCACTAGAAACTGAATTTAAATAAATTTTAGCTGTGTTATTTTTACAAGATGCCTACTAACACATAAATTCATATTTAGACTTTGAGGTTTAAAGTTATTTTAAAATCCATAACATTTTTGTATATTGAGGACACTGGTGTCAAAACTAATATTTTGGGTTATATTCATGCATTTTCCATTCTTTGTTCATTTTGTGGAAGATTTAGTTAATGGAGCCCATATCATCTTATTTCCTTTTATAGCATATCAGTGAAAATGTTTCCTAAACCTCCTTAAATGTCTTAACATAAGCTTTTAAAAAGCTGTCGCTCATATCTTGGTTCAATCTCTTAGCATTGCACTTCCTTATAAATTTGATTCACTATCTATTCTTTGTGTGAAGTTTACTTGTTTTCATGTTTAAATTTGATTATATATATCTATAGTACTTTGCAATGCCAATGGCAAGTGTAAATAAATTGCAGAAGCCCTCTGGATTTTTATTGCCATAGTAAGTTGTTCACTGCTTTTGTGGTTTACAAAATTTGTTTTGATAAAATAAAAAAATAAAAACTTACCTTTCATTTTCTTTTTTAAACTTTAAATAAAAAATCTATTATTCCTTTATCTTTTCTATATTTATTTTACTGAGAAGCAACATCTTTCCCTGTTTTCTTGAAGAATACTAGCCAGGGAGATTGCAACACTGTGCCAGACTCTTAGGAATTTTGGCATTTTCAGCCATGTATCCTCAGTGTGTGTCACTTTATCTAATCTATCATTTGTTAGTTTCGTCATTACTGGTTAATTTTTCCATCTCATTTAAGAACATAGAAAAGGTTTAGAAGAGAATATAGCATTCAATCTATCATTCATCTAATTTGTCCAAAAAATCGTAAAGCTTAACACTAGAATTACCAAAGCTTAACAAAAAAACTCATAAATCCACCCCACCTTAAATTCGCAAACACGTTTCCATTCAGCGTCTTTTGTCTTGTAAATGTGTTGATAAGCCCAAGAAACAAGCACCCTACTATCCCATCCTCCCACCACTGCAGAAACTGCAAAATCCTCTTCCAGCTGAAGCCTTGTTTATCAGGGAGTCAGGTACTTAGAGCTGTGTAAGCTAAAAATATATATCATTATTTGGAATACATGCATTTCATGTGTATTCCCTGTCTACAAAGATCTATGTAAGTGTAGCATGACAGAAATGTTGAACACATATCTAAAAGACAAACCTCTTTCATGTTTTAGTACTAACGACAAAATTTTGACATGAAGTGTATAATGTGTGAAGACTGAAGTCCAAATATCAAATAAGCACTTCATAAATATACAGAATAAATATACAGAATAAGTGTGCTTTTATTCAAGACTATAACCAGAGAAAAAGAAATCGGGTTAGTGTAGGTCCTTGTAGTGATTGCTTACAGTACAGTGGTTAGAGCTGCTGACTCCTATTCAAAAACTTGTGGGTTCGAGTCTTCACTTCCCAGAATAAACGTTTTGAGCAGTGAGCTACTCTTATTGTTACTATTATACAATAAAAACATACATTTCATTTGAATCTGTAACGGTGTAAATGTATGGTACCTGTAAAGGTTAGCATTTTTTTTCTTCAGTTTTATTCTCTCAGTCGTGTTCACACTCGCCCCATCTGACACTGCTGTTTTCACATAAAGACGTGCTATAACAGAGAAGAACAGAAGCATTCATTAATATTCATTAGTACCTTCTGGATAACTTGAAACGTGTAACTAAGTTCCTTAGGGTAATCAATATTAAGCATTGTACAAACAGATGACCCATCAGCATAGCAGTAGCATTTTGAAAATCCTTGATATAATGTAGGGTGATCTGTTAGTCAAGGACAACTGCTACATTAAGAATATCCTCTCCATCTTTTACTATTATGATGCCAATTTTCACCCCCTTTGTGATTTCTTTTTTAGGTATGGTTGACTAAACAAAAAAAAGATGCAGGAAGAAAAAGACATTCAAGACATTGTAAAAAAATAATTTAATACACTTTATATTTGACATTTAAAAAAATACTGAATCATGAAGAATACTTCAAATCTTGTGCTAAGGTATCAATTGACAGGCTGACAATCAACTAAAAATTGGAGAGTCTACAGCAGTGTTCATCACTCAAGCTCTTGAAGACCCACTGCACTGCCTAATTTAGTGTTCTCTCTTTGCCAGCGCACCTGAACTGACTTTCACAAGGTGAACTTGTAAACTGTAAAATATGCTGGGTTGCTGCCCACCAGGACCTGCAATGAAGAACACTGGCTTAGAGGTAGGCTCAAGGTTGTAAAGACTTAAAGCAATCATTATATTTCTGCTGACAAGCTATTTTGGGGAAAACAAAAGTTTTAAAATTTATAAGTTGTATTTAAATTAAACAACTTAATGACTTTTAAAGTCTAGGAATGAAAAATATAGTCTACAGGATACATGAAAAGTGAATCCAGAAATAACTAAGACAAATTGGAAAAGAACCTTTCTAACAATACTTTACAGTTTAGGATGCTGACTTAACACTAGAATCCCTGAGGCCTGCAAAAATATTCGTAATGCCAGGCCACCATAAATTCAATCACACCTCCTCATCAGCACCTTTGTTTTGCAAATGTGTCAATCAGCTCTGGCAGCAGGCGGCCTGCTCACTCATCCCTCACCGAGGCAGCTGAAGTAGGACATAAAACTCTCACAGCTGAAGTCTGTGTATCTGAGTGTTAGTGTCTGGAATTGTATAGGGTAATTTACCCTGTGTAAATAATATAGCGTTATTTGGAATACATACATTTCATGTGTGTTCCGTGTCTACAATGATTTGTATAAATGCAGAATGACAGGAAATGCGAGGTAAGAAATGTTGAACACATACCTAAAAGAGAAACATTTTTCATATTATAGTAATAATGACAAAATGTTGATGTGAAGTGTATAATGTGTGAAGACTGAAGTCCAAATATAAAATGAACACTTTCATAAAAGATATAACAAAACAAGTACACTATTATTCATGAATGTAACCGAAGTTCAACTTGCATGTTGCTGTCAAATGTGTAAAAACCAAAGCCCAAATATCAATCAATATGAGGTAGAGTTGGCTGGTGCAGAGGTAAGAACTGCTGTCTCGTAATCAAAAGGTTCTGGGTTCAATCCCGTGTTCTCCCTGCATTTGGCGTTTTAAGTAGTGAGCTTCTATTATTATTACTATCTATACTAATAAAAGGCAAAGCCCTCACTGACTCACTGACTGACTCACTGACTGACTGACTCACTCATCACTAATTCTCCAACTTCCCGTGTAGGTAGAAGGCTGAAATTTGGCAGGCTCATTCC
>NC_041407.2:51427645-51526040 GCF_900747795.2 Erpetoichthys calabaricus
CTGAATGAAATATACCACAGTACTAGCACTTAAACTTCAACTGAGTGAATTCCAACCCATCATTTACAACTCATTGGGTAATTGATGTTCTGTACAATTTGAAATTGGAAAAAATCTAATTCTCGCTTAGTGGATCTGATCAAAGCTTAAATATGGCAAGATCTAATTAATACAATTTTAGAATAAGCATTTATATCAGGGAAAAGGACATTCCCCATTCTTTGTTGCTGTTAAATTTTTGACTATGTTGTTGGTTCTCCTCTCTTTCTCTTGGGTGGGGGTTGAATTCTGTTTTGTTAAGTTTGACCTTATTGTATGTAATGTTATTTTCTTCATTGTATAAGTTCGACTTGCTTGTATGGAATGTTATTTTCAAAGATTGGACCTCTTCAATATACACAGACTGCATCTCATATTTTTTCAGCTCTTAATACTTATCACTGCCTTATTCCTTCAGTCTGCAAGTGTTTTTGCACTTATGTCTCTCAGCTCACAATTAGAACAACCGAATATCTTATTTTATTCAGTTATTATGTCATTTGTGAGTCAAACATGTGCAGATATTCTCCTGCAGTGGTGAGAGCAGTGTCCATAGCAGCTGTCATATTACAGCAGAAAAGTATAAAACAATTTAGCTTTTTTATATATTTTCCATCATAATTGGAGGAAATTATTTGAGAATGTTGCAGTATACAGTATATCACATATTAGTATCAAGTGATCATTAATTTTTCAAAGCTGTCTGACAGCAATAAAAAAATGTGATTCAACTAGCAAATTACTGTTAAGCAATCATTAAGCCTGCAAGATCATCCTTAAGAACGAACATTAAAAGCAAATTATTTTACTTTTAATCACCTCTGAATACATTGTCTATACATCAAACTTAAAATGTATAATCAAAAATTGTTTATAGTATTCTCATTACATCTTGGATGACAATGTAAAAGGGCAAAAACAATGTCCAAAAATGACTGCAGAATTTTACATATTTGTTAAGATATAAACTACACATCCCCCTTCAAGATGTTTGTTACATCTTAAAGCGCTTTAACTTTTTCTTTTTTCATTCAGCATGTACTGTATAACATTCCTATTGTGAAAATAATAAATTATTCATGTTATCGTAAGCTACTTCACTCAGTTCAAAGCTACATCTAACTTTCCAATTTTATACAGTGTTTATCCTAACAAGTACCATCAGAAGGAGCTTTTCAAAGCAATAAATGAGATCACATACAGATTAATAATTAAGTAAAAGAAAACCAAAGGGATAGCACAACAAAGGAACAAGACTAAAAGAGCAAAGTTGTCTTACATACTCTAATAAAAGCAGGTAAAGCAGTATAAAAAACCATAAGGGAACAAAGACAAGTTTCAGCCCCAACGTAGGCAAATATATTGTGTTCATTAAGCTTGTAAGACATTACCAAACACACCTAAGAAGAGAGTTCTAAAGAGCAGGTAAAATACAACTGAATACTGATATGCCAAAAATTGTATAATGAGGCTCTGAGATAAAGAAAAAGCTAACATCAGAAGATGTCTCAATGGTTCATACATTTATAAGATGAGTACAAATGATGGGCATTTTTGAGATGTTTTAATTCAAAGCTTTGTAACGGCAGAGTCTTCAAACATGATATAAAATAGACAGGTAGATAGTGTAAACTAACAATGTAAGACAAATTAAATGATCATTTTGTTTTTTCCAAGTAAAAACTCCAGCACAGGGCTACACACAAATTTACGGCACAGGTTTTATGCTGGTAAGTTAATAATATCTATCAACCACTGATTTTTCATACATGAATGTGTTTTGACTTTACTTTAAATTACAATTTGTTGACAATCAGCCACTAGTCCAGGCTAAGTGGCAACACTTCAATACATAATTTGTGCAGTGGAAGTTATCGAGAAGGCAAGCCCATATTACAAAAATCAGAAACACAAGGAATGTAAAATAATTTACTACTTATATTTATTGGGCATGTGACAGAAATCAGAAACATTTACCACAAAACATGATCTGTAACCCCTAGCTCTTCCAAAAAGGTGCACTTAATATTTTTCACCAAAATTTTATTCTTTTTTCTTCAAATACATACAAAACATTTCCCTCCTTATTTACAATTATAACACCGAACACAATCAGTCCTGACCCAAAGCCCAGATCAGCACACACTGCATCCTTCAGTTATGAATGCTGTATTGTGAAGCTATAGCTAAATAATCAATCAGCACAATCTCAATAAAACAAAATGTCTTGCCCAGATCATGAAACCTAAGCTGTCACTCTACTTTCTATATTTCTACTGCTGGCAACTCACCAGCTAAGGAAATGGCCATTCCCTGTCAAAGGACTGCATGACTTTCCCTTGTTGATTCCTTTAACTTTTACATACCCGGTTTATTATTGGCAAAAAATTGATACTTATTTTTTTGCTCGTGTTTCCATTACAGCCCTCCCCCACGTGACATTTTCATCCATTCAGCATCACGTTACCTTAGCAACCTTAAACTCAGGTGGATGCTCACTTCTGTTTTGAATATATATCACACGTAGTTGCTTCTGTCTCCTGAAATTATAAAGACAGTTTATGTTCCTACACGCATTAAACCATAGATGACAACACACAGAACCAGAATGGCAGCTATGCAACATCATTACAATAGTAGGCTTATCATGTAGGTTATTATTATATGTAATAATATGAATAATCATAAAATATATAAAATTTTGTCCTCAAATTAATTTCTGGGAAAATTATAATTAAACTAAATTTTTGCTATTCAGCCTGTACAGAAATAAAGAAAAAGACTTCTTGATGGCTGCTGCTGTTTTCTAAAGTTCTCATGAAATGTGCTTTTCTTTAGCTTAGTAATATCTGTGTGAAGCAAGATATCAGGGTGTTCAGCCTGAGCCTTCTCTATGAAAATCCAAATCAAATAAACGTCAACAGCCTGCACTTGTATTGAACAGCAAATCTTAATTTGTTTGTCTATTACATCAACCTGCCATATACAAAAATAAAATAACAGAAAAAACTTTTAGAAATGCTGATCAGTCACACTTATTTTTGGCAGCAATGGGAAGACAAAAAGAAGTGGAAAAAGACAACCTTCTGCAAACCCTGAAATACTCTGTCAGTAGCCTGAAAAAAAACATGTAGCTAATGGCAGTAATACCATGAGCACACTTTACCTGATGACTCTCATATATAAGCAACCCATCATAGGTCTGTCAATTTATCAACCCCTTAGAACAAACTATGCCAAAAAAAGGGGAAAATAGTTTATGGAATAAGACTGCAAACACTCTATTAATTGTAAGAAACCTATTAATATTTTGTTTTATTATTTGGTTTAAAAACCTGTGGACAAAGTATCCCACTGGTGAAAGAGCATCCCTGCTGGGTGTACATTATAGTGCGTTTACTTCATTTCTGCCTGCTTCCCTGTACATGTCAGGCCAGAGAGCATGCACAGGTACAGCATGTTGTTGCACCCACCACACAATTAAACAGCTCAGGATCCCAGTTGGAAACCCCCAAGGCAGATGCGTGGTCCACCGGAAATGATAGATTTGGATGTACACAGTACCAAAGGAGTCCAGTCTTCATCTCAGGTCACTGCATTATGTTCATGTCTCGAGGCCATATAGTAAAAACAGGAAGCACCAGGACTCTAAAGACTTGGACCTTCACCTTTTTACACAGATATCGGGAGAGCCACACGTCCCTTTTCAGTGACCTCATGACCTCCCCATGCTCTCCCAATACATATACTGACTTCACAGGAATAGTCACCAGAGACATGAGATCGACACACTCCGCAAACAGACACAATGCTAATTGCTGTGCCCAAGAGGTCGTTAAAGGCCTGAATCTTGTTTTTTATCCAGGACACTTGCAAACCCAGACACTCAGACTCCTCGCTTAGTCTCATGAGAGCCCCAATCAGAGCCTTCATCGACTCCGCTAAGATCACAGCATTGTCGGCAAAATCAAGATCAGTGAATCTTTCTTCACTGACAGATGCCCCACAGCTGCTGAACCCCATGACCCTGCCCAGCACCCACTCCATGCAAGCATTGAACAGAGTAGGAGCAAGACCACACCCTGACAAACCCCAGAATCAAATGGGAGAAATGCAGAGGTTCTGCCACCACTCTAAGTACAGTGTAGAGACCGGCCATGATGTCCATCAACTTTGGGGGGATCCCACGAAGTCTCAGGATGTCCCACAGGGCACCTCGATCAATTGAGTCGAAAGCTTTATAAAAATCAACAAAGACTACAAAGAATCTCTCCCGATATTCGTGTTTATACTCAATGATAACCCTGCAGTCAATAGTAGAATTCTGTCCTAGGTATGATGTTAAACTACATCAATTACTTGCAGGGAAAACTTGAGGGCTAGTGGCAGGTTTGGCACTCTAGCCACCATTAAAACCTCACACAGCTCTGAAAACGGCAGACAGGACTCCTTTCTGCTCACTGCAGGAGAAGCTCTGCGCCAGCCACCCTAAGGAAGGCTGCTCGCATTATGAAGAGGATGGGGGAAAGCCCTCGGGAAGCCTCCTCCCCAAAACAGTTGAAACCGCCAGACAGCCAATGAGGTTAGGCTGTTGGAGATCAAAACTTGTGTGGTGCTGATACGTTGCCCTCTCTCTCTCTCTGAGGTGCGTAGACCTGTGACTGGCCAGATCTTTGTAGGTGGGTACACCTTTTATTGGTCTGGTCACTCTGATGGCTCTCATACTCAGGGAATAGCTATTGCTATAGCGGATCTCCTCCTTCTGATGGTGTCCGATGTCACTCCTTTCAATAAGCGTATTATAAAACTCAGATTAAGGCAGTCTCTGGGTACCTTATCTGTTGTCTCAGTGTATGCACGGACTGTGATGAGTGATGTCTTAGTAAGGGAAACATTTTATTAGCAACTTCACTTGGTGGTTGAATGGTGCCCGCGAGGTGACACTCCTCTGGTCATGAGTGATTTCAATGAAACCTCTGGTACTGACAGGGTTGGCTAGGAAGATTGTGTCGGTCCCCAAGGGTCTGGTGACCGTGGTGAAAGTGGCTCCATGTTCTTTGACTTTGCAAAAGGTCATGGGCTGTGTATCACTGGATCCTGGTTCCTGCACCCTGAGCTGCATTGCTGGACTTGGTACTCCAATACTGGTGGTGCCTGAAGGAGATCGATCACATCCTCGTGGGGAGACGCTGGACGCTCCTACAGAACAGCAGTGTCTAAAAAAAGGTCCAGTTTGTGAATTCTGACAACAGACTTCTTGTTGCTACTCTGAAGATCCAGCTTAGGTCCAGTATGTTACCACATACTAGGAGAAGGAAGCTGGACCTGGCCAGACTTCAAGATCAGGCTGTTTCTAATGAGTTTGCAGGCAGTTTGTGTGAGGAACTTGCAGTCTTGGGTGTGACTACCTATCCTAATGTGATGTGGGAGACCTTCCATAAACAAGACCCTGAAGGTTGCTGAGGGCTGTATTGATCTTCTTGGGAGCTTAAGCAACAAGAGGTTTCATCTTGTATGATACCCTGGATATCATCAAGAAGAGTCACAGCACATATTTTGATGGCAACTCTGGTCTGTACTGGGTACTGAGAAGGATGGCTGCAAGGGGAGGCTGCAAATAAGGAGGCATTTGTTAGAGGAACTGTGAGCTTGTGACACATCATCTATGGTCTGGTGACCCACCTTCTGCTTACAGAGGAATCAAATCATTATGCACATCCAAATTTTATTGACGCTGCAGTTGTGACCTGCTGGGCAGATTACTTTGAGCAGCTGTTTAAAGCTGATCCACCAGCTAGGACGTTGGACATCTCTGGGTTCAAGGTTCTTGAGACTGATCCTCCAGTTAGTTGAGATTGCACAGGCGGTGAACCATCTGAAGGTAGGGAAGGCTGCAGGGATCTGTGGTATCTGAGGTGAACTTCTCCAGGCTGGTGGTAAGTCTGTCCTTCTGGCATTGCAAGCAATCTTTGCTTCTATTTAGGAGTCATCATTCCAACTGACTGGTAAATGGGACTTGTCCCTGTCTGGAAAGGGAAAGGTGATCACTGGTATTATGGGAACTATAGGAGGATAACACTGCTCTTGGTGTCAGGTAAAGTCCTCGCTAGGGTCATCCTCTGTAGGATCTGTGATAACTTGCTCACCTACCAGCGAATGGAGCACTCTGATTTTACGCCTAAGAAGTGTATCAACAGCACTGAGGTTCCCTGTACATTTAGGAAAAATGAAGCACACTAGTTTATTAATTCCTGGTCCCAGCTTTAGTTTTGTTTTTTAGCAATATCTCTTGAATATACAGTCTGACTTTCTTTTGTAACAACCTTGGCCTGTTAGAACTTTTATGAAAAAAAGTCTTAATGCAGTTCATCATGTAAGATTATGAAAAAATCTTAATGCACTTCATCAATTCTTCCTTTCTGGCCTAAAATATGTGATTTAAGAAATCATGCAAAGTCTAATTTAATTAAAAGCCCCAATGAATCAAATATTGGTGTAAACCAAAGAAAAACCAAGTATGGGTATGGGAAAAGAACCCTGAATGATACTCAAAACAGTCAGCTATACAGTTGTAAAACCATATTTTTGAACAAAATTAAAGATCCCCTTAGCTGTTGATTGATTATATATGTATGTGTTTGTTGTTTGTGAGTTGTGTTATGGAGATAAAGTGGAGACTACCTTTGTTATAAAGTCCAAACCATTAAAAAAAAATAAAAATAAAAAATAAATAAACAAACAAATCATTCAGTTAAATTTGCATTCAGATGCAATCTGTGTCTTTAACCAGCAGTTTAAAGAATGTAGCCTATTATAGGCAAAGCTCTCAGTTTACCGGTCGATCTATGTTTCTACAAGATCGTGAATACAAGCGGCTGAAATGAGTTTCCTCCGCAGGGTGTCTGGGCTCTCCCTTAAAGATAGGGTGAGAAGCTCAGTCATCCGGGAGGGGCTCAGAGTAGAGCCACTGCTCCTCCGCATCGAGAGGAGTCAGATGAGGTGGCTCAGGCATCTGATCAGGATGCCTCCTGGACGCCTCCCTGGTGAGGTGTTCTGGGCACGTCCAACCGGGAGGAGGCCCCGGGGAAGACCCAGGACACGCTGGAGGGACACTGTCTCCCAGCTAGCCTGGGAACACCTTGGGATTCTCCCGGAAGAGCTAGAAGAAGTGGCCGGGGAGAGGGAAGTCTGGGCATCTCTGCTCAAGCTGCTGCCCCCGTGACCCGACCTCGGATAAGCGGAAGAGGATGGATGGATGGATGGATATAGTCTTAATTTTCTTCGATTATTTTTGTTAGGGTACTGATCCAAATTATGAAGTTTGTGCCCACTGAAACAAATATCTCTTTTGGTCAGAAATAAACTAAAAACTGTAGTTTATTTTTACTGTGGTGAGTTGTGCCTTGATGACATCAACAATGTTGCCATTGTTGAGCGTTGTTGGTATGATGGCATGTTTTGATAGGTGTGCATGCATGTGGTGCTGATGATGTCATGGAACCCATCCTATCTGAGGATGACCCATACATAACACATGGCACCAATCCTATGCCATCACGGTAGTATCTTTAAAACTTAAAGTGGAAATAGGTTTGTTTAATTTGGGAGCAGGAGCTGCATCTTCACAATGATCCCCGATACAGAAAAATTGCTTCTTTGTCACTTATTTTTCCTAACTTTCCCAGGAAATGCTCATAGTTAAATTACCCATAGAGGGATAGAATCTTTGCTAAGAGGAAACTGAAGTTTTTTCTTGATTTTTTACCAAACATAACAACCTAGTCTATCTGTTATGATTACGAGTCCAAAACATAGCACAATGAGAGTGAAACCTCTTAAAAGGACCATTAAGGTAGGGCCATAAACTAACCAGCCTGCCCCAAGGTGACTCACTCCAAATCCAGCTAGCCTAAAAAAATTCTAACTGCAGGCTTCTGGACTAGCAGACCCCAAACAAAACAAGCTTACTTCCACATTGTTGTGTGCTATTTTTACATATTTTCCATTGTTTATAATTATGTACTGTCACTTTAAAATGTACTTATATTCCATGCTCTTTGTGGGTGGAACCCCAAAAAGCTGCACATCCTTGACATCAAGTCTAAGTCTTCTCTCTGACTTTTTACATCAAAGATATGGCACACTGAAGTTCTATTGGAGCAATTGCGAGTACCGTGTTCATTGCTGGGTTTTGTTGATTTTTTTAAAAATATTAATACTTTTTGCTCTGCTACTGTTTATTACTGCTTTGTTCTTAAGGGTTGTGTATTGGGACTTTTGTTGTTTGTTGCGGATTGCTCTTTTTTGAGCCTTTTTTAGTGTGTCTCCATCAACCAAAGTTTTTTTTTTTTAAATATATAGCAGCAGTTCTCAAACTGTGGGGCATGCCCAAAGTAACAAAAAAGGGGGCGCGAAGATGTGAAAAAAGAAAACAAGAATCGAAAATATGAAAAATATATCTATTGAAACCAAAACAAATTAACTTAAACTACATTCTGATACTACAAAAATAAAAATAGAGTTAGATAAATGTCGATAAAAGTTAAGTAGGCATAATAAAATATGCATCTATGATATATCATTAATTAAAACAAGAACAAATTGGTATTAGTGGGCTCCTTTCAAAAAAATGTTAGGGGGGCGCGATTAAAACTGTTATGAAAACTCAGGTCGCAAATACTTAAAGGTTGAGAAACGCTGATATATAGTTTCCTTTCTTTGAGAGTCACTTTGGATATTTGGGACATTGAAATTTATTTTAGAAGTTTCTACCCCTTTAGTCTTGTGTAGGCTAAAGAAGCTCTGTGCGGTTAGGAGCCCAGCATAATTAAGTGAAACCTAGCCTGGCTTGTGAGGGCTGTTGGAGGCCTCACAAACTTTTTTTTGTTATGGATTCAACTCCAATTCATGATATCAGCTTGAATACAAAAGAACAGCTAATGAATCTTTAGAAATTAATGATTTATTAGAAAAATACAAGCAAAATGTGCAAATGAAAAAAATAGGGAAAAAAGAAATTTCCTTAAAGGCAATTCTAATCAAACAAGCCCAAACCCACAACCCAGAAGAGAAAACCAAGAAAATCTAAAAAAAAATAGCAACACACACAATGTTCTCCAACTCCTGATGCTTTTGTCAGTCAGTCATTATCCAACCCGCTATATCACAGGGTGGGCTCAGGAATGGTGAAGTCCTGGTGTCCCCGCCTCCAAGGGCTCCACCCACAAAGCACATGGAATATCAGTACATTTAAATGAATGGTACATAATGATAAACATCAGAGAAGATGCATACAAATATGAAACATAACTCAAAAATAACAACTAAACTTTATTTTTATAGAATGTTGTGTGATTTCAATAAAATCAATAAAATAATAATAAAAAAACATAAACAACAACTAAACATAAACATAAATTAATACATAATGCCAAAATACTGAATGGTAGAGGGGGTTAGAGGAGCTTATTTTCTGGAATATCAATTCCTACATTGAGCAAACAATATTGATCGATTTGTCTTTTCAAAACAGGAGGAAAAAAATCTGAATCTCACTCCTGTTTTGTTGTTTACAGTTAATAAAGTTTCAAATGCTATCATGAAAAATAATGTCTGAATGGCAGTTGATTATCAGTCAGCTCCCTTCCTCAGCAGCACAAATGTGTTGTTTTATGTATGGCTCTCTTGCTTGTGCACTTTTCTATCCTTAAGCAAGATTGGTCTTCCACTCAACACTTGGTTATCCTTGGGAGTAGAAGCGTCACTCACCCTTTGTTACAGCCTCATCCTTGTGGTAGACAAATTTCTACATTGTAAGATGATAAACAAAGCAAATGTAATATTAGATAGGGTTTCTTGAGGCATGTTTTACTCAATTGATGAGAACAGTTGTGCTTTGATGTTCACCTAATCAACCCCTTCTCAGTCTTTAGGACTGACTTAGGATGTAAAATTTAGGTCACAGAGATGGAGTATCAGATCTGATGGCAAGGGTGACTGTGTTTGGACTTCAAGCCTATAAGCCATCCACCATAGGAAAGCCATAAACTGACCAAACAAAGCAACTGGAGGATGAGTTTTACTTGAGTAGTTTCATTAGTAACTGGTCTGAGAGGGGGTAGAAAATTAAATCTATTGGTCTAAAGTATGACTGTTTATGACTGGTTTTGAATCAGAGGCCATTCTGTACTACAATGCCCCATTGGTTCATGTTTTGTGCACTGGAGCCAATACCAGCCCACACAGGGCGCAAGGCAGGAACAAATCCCGGGTAGGTGTGTTTCAATATTCCATTCAATAGCCATATGGTTGCAAAGCAAGCTAAACTGAAGATAAGCCGAGAGCCGCCTTTGGACAAAAGACACACTGCTGTTTAGGCTATAAGGGTATGGTTTGCCAATATGCACAGTATTCCATCCATCCATCCACCCATCCATTTTCCAACCCGCTGAATCCGAACACAGGGTCACGGGGGTCTGCTGGAGCCAATCCCAGCCAACACAGGGCGCAAAGCAGGGAACCAATCCCGGGCAGGGTGCCAACCCACCGCAGGATACACACACACACACCAAGCACACACTAGGGCCAATTTAGAATCGCCAATCGACCTAACCAGCATGTCTTTGGACTGTGGGAGGAAACCGGAGCACCCAGAGGAACCCCACGCAGACACAGGGAGAACATGCAAACTCCACGCAGGGAGGACCCGGAAAGCGAACCAGGGTCTCCTTACTGCGAGGCAGCAGCGCTACCCACTGCGCCACCGTGCCGCCCGCACAGTATTCTGCTTTCTTAATATTTTTGGGTATTTTAATCAAGAATACATAAATGTAACTTAACTTCTGCCTGTTTATTTACTATGCCTCATTGCCTAATGTTAGAGGTATAGAACAGAAGAGGGGAGGAAATGCTAAAGTACCTGACTGCAGAGTGGTGGTATATGAGATTTTAGACATTTTATTAAGGTCTACACAATAAAGACCATAAACTGGAAAATAGAGTCACCATAGGACCTTACACAATGGATTTTAGACATTTTATTAAGGTCTAAACAATAAAGAGAATAAAGGAGAAAACATACAAACGTGCACGATAACACAACCCTAGAGAGTAGGGTTCTGCTAGAGAGGACAACCTAAGACCAGACAGAAACCCAGCAGACAGACAGCTACTGGTTTCCTGCATGCATAAAAGCTCAAATTTTTAATAGATGACTGATACACAGTTTTGTCCATCAAGATTGGTACAGGTTAAATTATTTTTCATTGTTCACTGACCAACTGATGAAACTGTGTCATCTCTGGATATCATTTGCCTGTGACTAACCAGTATTATCATATGTGACACAGAAACTGTATTCCAAAGACCAACCCTTTGGGAAGAACTTGCACTTTAGCTGAACTTAGTGAAAAAGGGGCTTGTAGCTGCAGATGACATAGAAGATTTTGTGTGCCAAAGCGAAGCGAGTCTACCCTACACTATCTTCAACTGTAACTTAATCAAAATAAAAAAATAAACTAAAATAAAACTGTTAAACTATCCCTCCAAACAAAGCTGTATTTGGTAACTATATCTTTGCATGTGCCTGATATACAGTATATTATGTACAAAAGTGTCTTGCAGATCATTGAAAAGTAACAATAAACTTAGCAGCTGTGCACACTTTTTTCAAATTATGCTCAGAACTGTGTTACCTGCCCTCGCCCTTCCCCAGTTTTCAAGGAGATAATATTCAAAGTCTAATTGATTACATCTATCAAAATGACAACATGATGTTACAGCACCTTTACAGACTGTAACACTGAAATATTATTGATTAGTTTTGCTCCATGTGGTGGTGGTAAAAATTGCAAAGTAAGAGATCTTTTCCCATGTGTGTAATCCTCCACAAACAAAAACTGATTATTCTTATGGTTAAAGCTGAAATATACATAAAATATTAAATTATCAAGAAATGAATCAGTAATGTATGGGTGAACATACTAAATAAGATCTTTTTTCGTTAAAATAATAGCCTGTGTTACTCAGGACATTTCTGCATCTTAATGCAAAATACAAATATCGTGTTGTATAAAACCTTCTCCCTTTTGTACTATATATGAAACAAAAATGGACAGTGAATTAGACTATGTATTGGTGTTAGCATTTTTTTTTCAAAATGAATATGTAAAAGTGAGTAACTAAAATGAAGTCCAATCTCAACCTTATTGAAAGGTTCACTTGTCTTTATTCAGATCAATGTATAGATAAGCGCTATATAAATGTAATGAATTATTATTATTATTATTATAAGACCATTTTATATTAAATAACTTAAAAAAAACAATACATAACATTGTGCATAACAAAGCTACTTACTAGGTAGATAAATTGCACTGTGTAGCCTCTACTGAATAATAAAACTTTTCTAGGGGTGAATACCTTCACAAGTAACTATTTTGTGTATTATATTTCTAACTAATTTACACCACTTTGCAGAGATCTGTTTTCACTTTGACCTTAGAGTCTTTTACTGATAATCAGTGTCAAAAAAATTAATCAAACTGATTCAGTGTTGTATAACAATACAATATGAAAACTTCCAAGGAGGTGAATACTTTTTACAGGCACTATATTATTACTAACAACAACAAACCAGTCTAATTTTACAATTTAGGATAGGGGCATTTGTTCCTTGGGCATTTAGTTCTAAATGAAACTTGGACTAAATATTCAAACAAACCACCTTTAAAATTGTGTATATCCACCTTAATAAAAGCGTAAGTGTATGTGTCTGCTTGTTAGTCTGTCCAGTTGCTATGTCTCGGTCATTCTAAAAGATGGCGCATCACATTTTTAGTAATACAATGCATTACATTTGTTATTCTAATAGAACGGCACATCATAAACATAAACACTGCTTTTACAAATCTCACACGAAAGGCCATATAACAGAGACATTATGTATTGCATGGTGCTCTACAAACGTTAATACTGATGTGGAGAGAAACGATTGTCACCCCCTGGGTGATCTAAATCATCTAAGAGAAAACAGGCAGGAGGAAATTTAAATCATAACCATTTAATCTCTTCGAATAGGGAGCACTCCTATTACAGGATGCTGTAACTAGACGCACACAGCATTTTGTAACAAGATGCACACCTTTTCTGATAGATAAGGTCTTTTTTTATACATACAGTAACTAAAAGATACAGAATTAGATTACATCATACAAAGTTTCTTATCATCATTGTCTGCTTCCAGTTGCTACAGGACAAAATGAACCATACTAAATGATAAGTAAACACTGTCAGCAAAAACATGTACATCATTAATGTCAAGCATCGCGTGTTTGCTTTGCCATTTTCAGCTCCTTTCTTTATTAGCACAGAGGCTGAAGGCAGATGCCTTCCTCATACAGTAAATAAACAGATAGTTTCCTGCTGACAGCCCAATGTAGTCTGCTTGCATCCCGTCTCAGCTTCCCTAAGTTATCTGTGAACACTTTTATTATATAGTGAACTTTGCTAAATATGCTTAATTACTTTAAGATATAAAATCCAAACCTCACAACTATTAAAGTTTGTTTCATATTTCTGTTAATATACTATCATTAAAGTAGATTCATGTTTTTATTCTTATTAAGTATTCATTTAATTTGATTTCATGGTATTTTAATTTAATATAAAGTGTGCACAAATATAATAACTTCAGAGATAAAATACAAAAAGAAAAATAATAAAATATAAAACAAAAACTCAAAGCCTTCTTTTCTTCTTGAAACTAACTCATGAAGAGATCCTCAAAAGAAAAACGTTGGTTATCGCCTTCACATGAGGTGGTAGTCATGTTAACTTTTAATTATATGGTTGCAGCATAAATCCTGGGCATAGTTATTCAGTTGCCAAAACGAAATTTGTGAAGATAGGCATTTAGTAATTTCTTTTTGCCATCAATGATGATGACTCAACCTTGTTAAACATTTTTCCTATATGACAAATAGTTTTTGATATTTTTAAGATAAGACTGTGGTTTCAAGGTAAGATAGTTATACACAATAATGCTGTAATCGACCTGGAAAGTGGCGACATACTACATGTAAGAATTTCACTATACTGTACACATGTGACGGTAATGACTCTTAACACCAATGTAGAAAATCTGTATAGTAAATGATAAAGGTTGAATGGCAGGGTGAATGATGACCCCTAGCTTTGCTTCACCAACTGTTCCATCTCAGGAATTAATAATGTCTTTTCACCATCTCTTTTAAAAGCTGATGGAAAGTCTTAAAGGTTTACAATGGAAGAAAGAGTTAGTAGGGTACCATCTGCAGCATATTTGGAACTCAGAAATATCTCAACGAATTGATAATCCACAAACTACAAGAAGGTGAGTTAAAACTGATTTCTCTCTCCTTGAGTAGACATCAATCTTCTTTTAACATTTATCTGCCAGTATCTCATTCTTTCCATTAACCACACAAATCAGTGTCTGATTTATTCTGGACATTGGATGTAGGAGTTATTATTCTGTGATATGATATTATCAGTTTTGGATATGTTTGATGTGAGGGGAAGAATGTTTAATATTTAAATAGTAAACTGCTGAATAAGGTTTTGTATTTGAAGTAAGCAATAATTTTGATATTTAAAGAGTGCCATTATCATGAGCACAGGATGTGCAGTTTTGTTTTTTTATGTAATTGTCTGTTTATTGAACCAGTTAATTTGTTTATTAGCCAGGGGTATATTAGACTGGATTTTAACTGTTTGAAGTTTGTATATGTCAGTTATGTTTATGGATGACAGTATTACTTCTCGTAGATCAAGCTGGACTGCTCTGCATTCATAAGATGTGTTCTCATTATGGAAGCAAAAAAGAAATCCAATCAGCTTTGATTTACAATAAGTTTCACTTTGTTTTATTTCTGTATGGTAAATACATACTGTACATATACTGTATCTTCTTGCTTTGCATCTATATGGTACGTAATACTCTGGATATATGTATCATCAGTTAATTGTTGTTATGCATACATTGTGCTATTTTGTGCATTAACGTGAGCATGTGTGGGTTACTTTCTGAAAAATACACCCTTTTGCCTGCCCAGCCTACAAAACAGAGAAAGTAAAGTTGGTTTCTGTGCGAAAGTTCATAAATCAAAGCTCATCACTTTCCTCTAAGTAACATACTTAAACTTTGCCATGAAGAATGAGCTCCCATTCAGACAGATTCTGATTGATGTAATCCATAGAGACACAGTTATGACAGAGGCATCTAGCAAACAAGCCAGCGCCTAGGGAGTGTGCTTTTGGTTACAGTATCACAGTAAAAAATACCTACAGTTGAAGAGAAAGTGAGAAGACAGCTGAGAGGGACAGCCATTGCACACTCTCCCCATAGGAACAGCAGCTGATGAGAATATTTAAACAAATGATTTACATTTATTTGCCTGGCAGATGCTTTTATCCAAAGCAACTTACAAAAGAGGAAACAATCGAGTAACACTAAACTAGGGCCTGGTTGTTCAACAAGTGTAGTGAGGCAGGTAACAAAAGTTGAACAATGATAACGTGCTTCAGGTACATTTTCTTTTTTTACATCTTTGCTAATCTAAATAAACTAGTTAATTAAGCACGATGAATGTGACACATTACAAAGTCTAATGACCTTTAATGAAAATTCAGCTTCTGAATCAAGACAAATCATTGCCAACCTATTTTATTCACATTTAATATGATGTTATAATCAACAATTGTTAAGTGCAGAAAATATGTAAACATGAAAAAACTTTGATCACATGGTTATCATTAAAATGAAAAATGTAATGATCAACATGAAAATGTATCCCATACAGTTACTTATAAAAGGTCTGAACAGTAAGAATTTCACTCAAATTTTACACATAAGAGTCATATGTCTCCTTCAAATGAGAGGACATTTACGTACCTAGAAAGGTGTATTGATTTTTTCAGAAATTAACGGATTAGAAGTTTTAATCTACTGCCAAGATAAGAGATGTCAAGACTAGAAAAATTATTTGTGTAAATTGTGTAAGGGACTGTAGTATCATGATGAAAATACATTAGTGGATTATAGATTGTAATGTATAGTTACTTCCATCTATAAATGATTTATGTAGTTTCAGAGGTGTGCAGTTTTTAGGTATGCAGTCTTTATTAAGGTGTGTTGAGACCCCAAAATATTACATGTAACTGGTTGCTGAAACTAATAGGAGGGTTAAACTCCATAGATTGTGGAAATTATACTTCAATGTTAGAGATCAAGTACTTGCATTCCATGGTCTGAACACAAAAGTCTTACTCACTAAAATTAATTGTAATGGAAAGTCTAATTAAAGTCAAGGAAAGAACATGTTATAAAACTGCAGTCATAATCAAGAGATATGGCATTGTTGGAGCCATTTAAGCTTTAACAAATGACAAGGCAGCTGCCTTTAGTAATTTTGCAATTAGTAATTTTTTTTCATGTGTAGAATCTAATTTTTTTATGCTTGTATTACATTTTGAATCATTTATAATAAAGTCATAATTTTTTACTTTCTAAATTTTCATTTGTTCACATGATGCCTCAGTCTTAGTTATGTAACATTGTGAACATGCTTATGACATCACGTGTTGCTGTACATAAATATTGTGGCAATGCACATTCAGGTTATCCCTGAGTCATTAGAAATTCACAAATTCTTTAGTATGAGTTAGCTTTGAATTTAAAGAAGCCCTAGTGTAAGGTTTTGATTTGTCTAGTCAAGAAACTTTGATCCTTGGCTAGGATTTTTGTTTTGCCCTCTGATTTTTGGTTTCTTGCTTTAATTTTTGACTCCTTGACCTATGTTTGACAGCTCTTAACGGCATTCTGTCATGTCCTCACCTTTTCCAATTCTAAAATTTAAATTTCCAACATGATACACGAACATGACCAGGGTAGCTATTAATTAGTAATGTTCATCAAGTGCACAGACAAGACTGAAAAACCAGTAATAAAGGCCCAGCTAGACAAGTGCAAGATCATTATTACCTCGCCAGATAAGCAGCCAAAATCAACTAAAGCAAGCCACAAATTAAACAGCTGGCTGGCTTAAAACAACTAGGTGGCCAGTGTTCAGCAAGAGAAAAATGATCTCCAGTTACTGATACAAAGCAAACAAGAACTGCTGCTCAAAGGTGAGGAACACACAGGGTGAAGACAGCTTCCATTCACCCAAACATCCAGGTAAGCAGCAGACAAAAAGAAAAAAACATTATGTTCTTCAAGAATTCCTACTAAGTCCAGTATTATAGTTCTAAAGCTACAGATAAAAAAGATTTTTCTTTCAGCACCAAAACAACAAAAATATACATTTATTTTGTTCCTACTTAAAGAAGCCAACTAAGCAAACGCAAAGGTTTAGTATATACAACTAGAATTTATAATATGGAGCCCTTGCATATACTTGAATATGACTCCTGTGAAATGGGAATGTAAATCCAAGGAGGCAACAATAATGAATGCCAAATCAAAAAATAAATAAATAAATAAATAAAATAAACAATGTGGTGAAAATAGCTGAAACTTCCAAATACCTTGACATTATATATAATATTGATGGCAGAAAGAAGTATAAGAGTAAATTCAGTAACAATAAGAAACAAGAGTGTAATAGATTTTGCATTTAACAGAAGACATATTTATAAAAGTTGTTTCAGTCTGCACTGCTAATATTATGTAACATTTTGAAATGTAGTGTTTTGGGGGGGGGGGGATTATCTGCATCACTGTTCAAGAATTTCTTTATCTATATCAATATTTTTTATATAAATAATTTAAGTAACCAGGAATCCCAAAATGAGAGTCCCAATAACTTCTCATTAAAATGGGAATTTATATACTCTTAATTCTGTTCTACTCTTGGCAATGGAATACAGTAATCCCTCGCTGTATCGCGCTTCGCCTTTCGCGGCTTCACTCTATCGCGGATTTTATATGTAAGCATATTTAAATATATATCGCGGATTTTTTGCTGGTTCGCGGATTTCTGCAGACAATGGGTCTTTTAATTTCTGGTACATGCTTCCTCAGTTGGTTTGCCCAGTTGATTTCATACAAGGGACGCTATTGGCAGATGGCTGAGAAGCTACCCAACTTACTTTTCACTCTCTCTCTGTTGCGCTGACTTTCTCTGATCCTGACGTAGGGGGATTGAGCAGGGGGCTGTTCGCACACCTAGACGATACGGACGCTCGTCTAAAAATGCTGAAATATTATCTTCACGTTGCTACCTTCTGTGCAGCTGCTTCGTGAAGCGACATGCTGCACGGTGCTTCGCATACTTAAAAGCACAAAGGGCACGTATTGATTTTTGATTGTTTGTTTTTCTCTGTCTCTCTCTCTCTCTCTCTCTCTCTTTCTCTGCTCCTGACGGAGGGGGTGTGAGCTGCCGCCTTCAACAGCTTTGTGCCGTGGTGCTTCGCATACTTAAAAGCCAAACAGCCCTATTGATTTGTTTGCTTTTCTCTATCTCTCTGACATTATCTGCTCCTGACGCGCACTCCTTTGAAGAGGAAGATATGTTTGCATTCTTTTAATTGTGAGACGGAACTGTCATCTCTGTCTTGTCATGGAGCACAGTTTAAACTTTTGAAAAAGAGACAAATGTTTGTTTGCAGTGTTTGAATAACGTTCCTGTCTCACTACAACCTCCTGTGTTTCTGCGCAAATCTGTGACCCAAGCATGACAATATAAAAATAACCATATAAACATATGGTTTCTATTTTCGCGGGTGGCTCTGGAACGCAACCCCCGCAATGGAGGAGGGATTACTGTATCATCTAAATACGCAATAAGAAATGTCAAAGCAGGTATTTGTCTTGACATTCAGGGATCCATTAAAATATCTCCCTGCAGACTCAGCAATGCCCAAGTGATTATGTCTGTTATCACACACGTGTGAGTAGGAGACAGCTAAAGGGCTTATGTATTGGCAATACCATATCAGACCAGGGGTCAGAAGAGTGTGCTGACTGGCTTTGTCAGTTCTTTACAGACCGTTCCCAGGAAATCACAGCAGGTTCTGGTGCCATTGATGACATCACTTCCGGGTTCTTGGCCTTTTGATGACGTCAATTCTGGGTTCGACCCCAGTGACGTCACTTCCTCTCTGGGCCTTTAAAGCCGCCATCTTACCTCCACCTCATCAGTTCTATTTTGGACTCAGTTGTGTGAACATCTCTGTTCAAAGTTTTGCAAATTTTTGAAGCCGGGAAATAATATACTGGTGGCTGCCCCAAACTTTTCTTGTCCTTGTCACACTGTTTATAAAACAGCTTAAACATTGTTTGGCATCTATGAGTTAAAAATTATAATGGCTGACGGATATTAAATAAAATGTGGGTTAGAACACCTAAGAACAGATTGAAGTGGAATTCTAGCCTTGTGCGATTAAAATACATTGCAGATTTAACTTACACCTGTACTGATAAGGTAATAAAGTAATGAGGAATGGGATCTCGGGCGGCACGGTGGCGCGGTGGGTAGCGCTGGTGCCTCGCAGTTGGGAGACCTGGGGACCTGGGTTCACTTCCCGGGTCCTCCCTGCGTGGAGTTTGCATGTTCTCCCCGTGTCTGCGTGGGTTTCCTCCGGGCGCTCCGGTTTCCTCCCACAGTCCAAAGACATGCAGGTTAGGTGGATTGGCGATTCTAAATTGGCCCTAGTGTGTGCTTGGTGTGTGAGTGTGTTTGTGTGTGTCCTGCGGTGGGTTGGCACCCTGCCTGGGATTGGTTCCTGCCTTGTGCCCTGTGTTGGCTGGGATTGGCTCCAGCAGACCCCCGTGACCCTGTGTTCGGATTCAGCGGGTTGGATGATGGATGGATGGAATGGGATCTCCAAATGAGGTTATGAAAAGTAATTTTAAATTCAGCGGTGCTTTTGATATTCTGCACAATATGGTGAGTCTTCCAGATCAGAGGTGTTATATCCAGAAAATAAAGTCATAGTTGTAGAACATTTAATTTTAAAAGAATTTACTTAAACATTGGATTTCATTGTATCCTTTAGTCACTGTATTCTAGAAACAAGGCTCCTGAGTTTTTGTTTTTTTTTAACCAGACTGCATACTGTTTTGTTTTTACCAGGCTGGTGTACGTTTCGAGATGCCAAGTGAAAGGTAGGACTGCTCATGCAAAAAGCAAACTCACAATGACTCCAAATTCTAAATTTTATGTTAATTAATCAATGACCACTCAGTGTTCTTGAGTCATATAATTGGATATTTGTATCTAAACAGTGTCCTTCAATCACTTTTTGCTCTGTAGGCACGTGTAAACATCTATTTTCTGTTAATAGAGGAAGGAAAAAATGTTTATAATAGCCTTTAGCATCAATGTACAATGTTGTTTGTGGGCAGCTGCTCACCTAAACTCTTGGAATATGTGCATTTATTTGTTCTCCTTGTATCTGTGAATCACGTACTATGAGGCAGGGAATGACTTTCTCAGCAAAAGGTGAGTTTGATATTTTTTTTTTTCACCATCATTATATACATTAATCTGCCGGGGCAATAAATTTCATAAGTGTGACAATTTTTAATAATTAAAAAATGCCCTTTCTTGCAGTTTAAAATGGGATCTGCAGGACTTTGGTGTAAACATGATAAACATGAATAACAGCATTATGTCTATAGCCCATTTTCAGACAAAACATCTAGGTCAGTGTACTGTGCAAGAAAATAAGGAAAAATATTAGAAGTACAAAGAATAAATAAAATTAACTACAGAAATTTAAAAAAAATAAATAAATAATAAAAATAAACAGAAATAGTCCTTAAGTGTAGATTAAATTGCTAGGCAAATTTTGTAAATCTCTAACAATAAGTCTGAGTCTGGTGTCAGATGGCCCGGGAGGGCAGGAAAGTAAAACTGCAGCTGGCAACATGGTATACAAAAGAAACCTCCTATGTTTTTAAGACCAAAGAAACACTCATTCCCCACTGGGTATTCTACTAAATAAAAATATAAATATGGTACGGTAGTTCTTTATTGTTTTTCTGCACTGTCCTAGGGGATTAGATGCAGTGGGTCATATTACATGTTTTAATATCCATATTCTTTTCCATATCACAGGTGGCTTCAGTGTACTTTGATAAAATGCCGGTCTTGCAAGATGTCACAGCAGAAAATGGAAAAAGAGAGCACAGAAGCAGAGGTTAGTAATGTTTGTAAACTTATAAAGCATGTGATATTGCAACACATCCAGTTTATTAGAACTGGTACAAACTGGGGAAACAAATTCTGAGATTCTGCCTGTTTAAAAAAGTCCAGCAGTCTTCTGTACCTCATTACATGTCTTATTCCATGTCAAGCTTTCCGTTGCTTCCTGTAGTTTATTTTGTTTGTGATGCAGTTTCCCTTTCTGCTGAAAGTGATTAGAGCACTTAGTGCACAGTCAGTATCATGGGGTTAGGCTGAGGATCAGGTGCTAGTTCCTAGACTCGTGAAGTTCAACTCTTCTACTTGAGCTCAGTGGTTTAACATTTGCCTTTGTAGAATCCACTGCTGAAACTATATTGCACACTACACAGCTTCAGACATGTGCATGGTTTTGTGCAGTTTTATTTTCTTATGTTGGCTGTAAGCAGAAGATTGGGCACAAATGTGTCCTTAACCCAGGAAAAGTAGTGCCAGAAAGAAGTTACAAAATATTGCTACTTCCAGTTTCCTTTTGTTGTCATAAACAAACCTTAGTGACACTGCTGCTTCATAGTGGATTTAGTCTTTAATTTTAAGGCTTTTTATTCATGTTTCCACCATTGCCCGATACATCATATTTTAAATAACAGGACCAACCACAGTGTTTATTTAAATTTATAGAAGATGCTACATTTAAGAACACTATTTCCCACAGCGGGCGGCACGGTGGTGCAGTGGTAGCGCTGCTGCTTCGCAGTAAGGAGACCCGGGTCCACCCTGTGTGGAGTTTGCATGTTCTCCCCATGTCTGCATGGGTTTCCTCGGGGTGCTCCGGTTTCCTCCCACAGTCCAAAGACATGCAGGTTAGGTGGACTGGCGATTCTAAATTGTCCCCAATGTGTGCTTGGTGTGTGTGTCCCGCGGTGGGCTGGCGCCCTGCCCGGGATTGGTTCCCTGCCTTGCGCCCTGTGTTGGTTGGGATTGGCTCCAGCAGACCCCCGTGACTCTGTGTTCGGATTCAGCGGGTTGGACAATGGATGGATGGATGGATAGATTTCCCACAGCAAATTATTGAAGACCGTGATTGTAAAAAAATAGTTTTTATGTGAAAAATACCTAATTATCCTGAAACTGTTGCAAGGTATGATGTACAAACATTATATAATGTAATCTGAATCTGTTTTAGGCATCACATCCAGAGATTGCGTCAGTGCTTTTCTTTCAGTGTTGTAAAGTTTGAAGAAACTGTGTAATGTTCCTCTGGTCACTTACCAGTGATTTTGCAATATATACATTGAAAGCAATACAGGCAAATGTCTCACACTGGTCTATGTACTGAGGAGGTGTTGTCTGATAAGACAATCTCTATTTTGGCATGTATGAAGAAGCCTGTTTTTTCACAGGTCTGGATTGGGTAAGTTAGAGTTCAAAGTGCCTATTTGTACTATACTACATCAATTATGTCTCTTAGAAGCAACAGATTTATTTTTGCAGTTGTGAACGGATTTGTTACTTCAGCCAGTCAGAGATCATATATTGTACCTTGTGTGTTATTTTCAGTGTGTGTGGACATCTAGCAGCATTTTGTTGCTCACATGGCAGGTTGTGGTATATGATGTGTGCCTGCCTGTCCATGCTTTTCTTAGGCCCGAGTCAGTGAATTAATTATGAGATTATATGAGAGCTGGAATATCCTCTGTGGCCTTTATGAAGCTGTAAGCAATTGGCACTTGATGTACTGCATGGACTTGTCATCAACTTGACGTCTATAGACATACTGCTTGCCCCCTATTATATTCTTAATATATTTCATTAACTAAGTAGACCAAAGTGCCGTGTAGGGAGATAAATCAATTGGTCATGCCCAGAAATTTCATCTATAATGAAAAACTACAGTGGCAATTTGGTTGATAGTTATTCATACATTTAAGCTAGCTATGCTTCAGTTTAGAACAGGTACCAATTAGTATTCAGATGGGTGAATAAAGAAAAAATAATAAACCTCCTTTTATGTCTGCAGCATCTCTGATATTTCTTTTGGGTGTCAGAGGTTAAGCACCTAAACACTATAGAAAATTGTGTTCTAAAACAAAGCAGAGCTTTCAAACCAGTAACTTTCTTGGAAACAATAAATCCTTCATGAAGGAAGCAACTAGAAATTAGAATCAGAGGTTCAAACTACAAGTCTGGGTTTTGTAAATCAAAAGGGTAGGTGGATCACAGGATCAGGTACAGTCAGAGCCAGGAATATTTAAATAAAATGTTTTATGTGTGTGGTCAAACTGACACCAGCAGTCAAAAGAACAACTAAAATTTGGTTCTAACTGGATGTATTTTTCAACTTTAGGAATGGACATTGAAGTTTCCTTTTGAACAACTCACATAATTCTTGCATATATTAGTGCTGTCTATTACATACAACATGGGCAAACCTGCCACAAAACCTGGCACATTTTCTGGCTGCTGATGGAACCACCAACAGGGTGGTTCTGGGAGTCTACACTTGGCTGTCTCTCACAGTAGACACAGCCACAGTTAGGGATGGGCAGTATGGCCAAATATGTATATCATAATGTAATTAAAAATTATCATGGTAAAGGTATACTGTATATCATGGCATAATCTATGTGCCTATACTTTCCAGTCTGAATCCAGTTTAGGTGTTTCTACTGAACCAGTGTCAAAGGTTAGCATTGGGTAGTTCTACTGTGATGTTTCTTTTCATAAGGAACCTGGAGCCCTAAGCATGTGCTTATTTTGCTTACTGGTTAATAATAATAATAATAATTCATCCAGGGCTACCTTACTATCTTTGTCTTAGCCTGTGGAAAGTATCTGCAAAAATGCACTAAGTCACATCACAAATCTAGTTTCTGTTCATAGCACAGAATAATTGTCGTTGGGTTGTAGTACTTTATTTTCCTAATTTTTTGCATCTCTGTGTTATTTTTAGTTGCTCAGTCATTTAACATTTAGAAAATGCATAGGTGAGCATTCTGCAGAAAGCATGTTAATGAATATTGTGACACCAGCATATGAGCCTGAACTGACCCTTTCGAAAATTGGTACTTTTAAATTCTGACTAGAAAAAAATGTAATGTTTTATCATCACGTCATACTACATACAAAATATAGTGTAAGAGATTGAGGTATAACAGAGGAAAGTATGCTGATCAATTCCCACTTTTAACCTTGGGAGATGCCACTCTCCCCTTTTACCTTCTAGGGGCATCACTGTCCTTGTAAGCTTTCACGCCACACCGGCCTTCTTCGTGTCTTTGCTGAGTCTAAGTGAGACCATCTGACCTGCTGCGCTGTTCATCACACCTCCTTTTAAGCTGCTTCTATGCACACATCTCCACCCAAACCCCTGCAGTGTCTCATTTTCCTGTTCTCTACAATAACACAAAATTCAAATGTAAACATTAACAAATTACAAAGTAGCTGGAGCCCTACTGCCAAATGATTTCACTGTCTGCTTCCATTCTCTGCTATATCAAGCACTCATGTTTATATCAATTAATTCACTGAAACGATCACACCATCAGTTTTAGGACATGTAGGCTATATGCTACTAAATTGCATGTGAACATTTAAATTTAGCTATAGCAAGTTGTAGCCTGTGTGCAATGAGCAGCTGTTCTTTGTTTTGTTAGTCATATGAATACGAGAGCAGCCTCTCCCTCTGTGTCTTTGCATTCTTTTTTTCATCTTTACAGTTGTACTGGCATATGGCATGTTGTGTCAAAAGGACACATAATAGAGGTGTGTTTTCTGATATGCTCAACCACAACAAAAATTATACGAAAATGATACAAAAATTTCTTCTAGTTGACATATTTCTAAACATGTCTCTTTTCACCAGTATACCACATACCCTGAGCCATAGTTTTTCCTGGAAAGTGTCTTCTTCTGTCAATGTGAGGCATCCCATAGGCTTTAGCCTGTTTTTCCGGAAATATAGTATCTTCCTTCAATTTGGTTTTGCAATGTTCCAGCTATTGTTTATTTTACGGCATATAGGAAGATACTGTACGCACAAATATGTTGTACAAAAGGACTACAGCTAAGGAGCATTCTTGCATTGTCAGATGTACATGGCAGTGAACTTGTCCAGTTTGTTGCCACTGCCCTTTGTTGAATTGTAATATAGGGCAATATATGAACTTTCAGTCTTATCTGTTGCTCATTGTGTCATTTTTATGCAGCATACTCCTCAGTAACATTTTTTGTTTTTCTTAGTGTTGAATGATATGACAGTGATTTTAGTGAAGGGAAACTTGGAGAGGTTATCTTCTTATAATTTATTTTCAGAGCTCCTCCAGGAAGTCTTAGCTTGTTTTCCCTTACGGTTTCCAGCCACTGTTAGCTTCTTTCCTAGCATATCCTCCACCAGCACATAAAATGTGATTAAAAAATGTCACCATCAAAAACTTGCTCAAGAACAATCTTCTCTGTTTCATGTTCTCTCATCGAGAATCTGGTTGCAATCTTGGGACCTTGCATCAGAAACCCACGCTAATCTCTCTTTTTAATCTCGTTGCCCTTCTCTAAAACAAGTAACATTTGTTATGCTAGTTCTGACAACACAAAGTACAACTTTGCAGCATGGACACCCACCACCTCTCTTTATCTCAAACTGACCACCCCAGGTAATCTTCTGCCAGCGAATGTTTAAGAGCAACTGCTGTGATATTTAAAGCAGATACCCAAGAGATAAACATTTCTTTGGGGATTAAAATGAAGAACAAAAAAGTGACTTTTCCCAAAGACTGAAAATAAAATTGAAAATAAAAGGAAAGCATTTCTAAGGGCTGCTAGTTGTTTTTCAAGCCAGAGGGTTTAACTGTAAAAGTAGCTGGCCAGAAATTGCAAATCATCATTCACCGAAATTCTGTTTTACCAGTGCTAAAACACTACCATAAAAACACAGCAGAGACAAAACAGCTGATTACAGTTGTTCACTAATCTAATATATACCTCGGACTAAGGGGCTCCTGTGCTGCACTGTAATTTAATAGAAAGTCTTTATGACGCCAGTCATGGAGGAAGTCTCTAGCAATCAGGAAAGATCTCCTAGCAAACCATTATCTGCCCATAATGGCTTCTAAAATGGCAAAATTCAAAGAATTTAAATCTTTCTCAAATCATAAAATACAGTAAATCTCAAAAGCATATACTGTATAAAACAATTTTCATAAAAGTAACCTTTCAGAATAAACAAATCTTGTGGACTATAATACAAATTTTGTATCCTGCCCCAAAATGTTTTCCTCTTCTTAACAACATTGTCACCCTTTAACTCCTGTATCAGTTATAACACCACCAACATATGGGAGTTCACTTCAGGTGCGGCCCTAGCAGATTTCCCAGTGTAAAGATGTTTATTCCATTCATAAATAGACTGGATATTGCATGCTGTCTGAATTTTTCTGACATACTTTGAGGCCATACCTGAAATTACGGCATGCACAGAATGGAACCTGTCATTCACCCACATCACATGGAGCAAAGGACTGTAAAGAAGCAACGTATGTTTATTTTTTGTTCATATCTTCTTTTTATTATTTTGCACAATGCAGAAGTTTTAGAATTACATTAGTTTATGCTTCATGTTTTTAATTGCAGCAATCTTATTTTCTTTTACCAAACAAGCCTTAGTTATCTGTCATCAAAGCACATTAATCTGTAAAATAAATGGAATGTGTCCAAAAACATTGTATTAGTAAATATGACACTACCAGTGTCTGGATTTGAAAGTTTTTGTTGCTTTTCTATTTAAATTATAAACCCCAGCCAACAACTGAAAGTAGGTTTCTATGTGGGTCTGACCAAGATCTTTCCTATTATCATTATGTACTTGTCTCCCCTCTCGTTAGGCCCCTGTTCTGGGGCATCTTATAAATTATGTCATGATACAAACCTTAAATTACTTGATATCCAAAAAAATAGGTTGTATAGTTAGACCAAGACATAAAACCAGATCCTCCACCAGGAACACCTGTAATAGTAGCTTACTTTCAAATTAAAACAAAAAGATATCACAGGTTCAGAAACACTTGTTCAGTTTTAAATGCTGTTTATTAAACTTTCACTCTCTTGGAAGAAAAGCTGCTTTGGTGAATGATATTATATTAAGTACAAAATCTGATTTGTGTCTTTTCATTGAAACCTGGCTTAGGAAATCTGACACTGTTCCCCTAGCTGAGGCATCAACAGATGGATACACATCTTATATATAAATGTCTACGTGTGGAAGTGTGTGCGTCTGTCTGTCCGGCTCGGAAGTGAGAGGTGGAGTCGGGGTAAGGGCTGCACCTCTGAGGAAGCAGAAACTCACTTAGCCGCTAATACAGAAGCGAGGCAAGCAGATCGTCAAAACAAAACCTCCTAGGAGACAGATGCCTAGAGTTGTTCCTTTCAATTATCTGACATCTTTACATTTCAATTTTTTTTTCTGACCATTTCAATAGTTTCTAGGACCTTGGGCTTTTTACAGCACAGGCTGACACAACGAGTTCCTTCATAAATCTAGAGATACTGGTTGAGGAGGAGGCCTTGGAATAATTCATTGTGACAAAATGCAAATCCCTTCTAAAAATGTAGGTGATTTCACATCCTTTGTGGCACTCGTTTTAAATGTTAAAACAGATTCCAGCACAATTGTAGTGTTAGTCTACACAGCAGCAGGGCCATATTCTTTGTTTATGACTGAGTTTGGGAAACTTTTTATCTGAAGTTATTTCTGATCACTACTTAATTATGTTTGATTTGGTTCTGCCCTTATCAATACACTCACAGATTAAAACAAAGACAATGCAACATCTAGATCATAATTCTGCATCAAAATGTGTAGATACCTTGAGTAAGTCAAGTGTAATCATGGAAAACAATTTCAATCGGCTAATGTAAAATTATAATATGACCTTGATAGATGCTCTGGACACAGTGAGCTACTTGTCTTTAAACATAGATAAAACAGAAATGTTAATTATTGGAGGGAAAGATGCTGATTGAAACAATATTTTGTTCTTATTTAACTCGGCTGAAATCACCATTAGTGTTATCTTTGACTTTAGCATGTCATTTCAAGTGCACATTACAAAACTGTCCAAAACATGTTTCTTCAATCTTAAAAATGTTGGGAAATTAAAGTGTTTTCTAAATATTCGATATACTGAGAAATTCATGCATTTATTTCTAGTAGGATTGGCTACTGCAATGCAGTGTTCATTGGATGTAGCTAAGCTGCAATAATAGGGACTTTGGCCTGTATTTGAGGGGTAATTGATCCAAAATCAATGATTATCACTAGGCTGTGTTGTGCAACGAGTGACATCTACCGACAGGTATGATAACACGACTCACAGACAGCCCCACATTATTACATCAGGATGGAACAATAACATTAGCCAAGTCCACATTGATACCTAAGATGGCATCAAAAAGGGCTTATTCCGCTGGTTCTGAAAAACATAAAAAGGAGAAATAGAAAGAAGAAAATGTACATAGAATAAAGGTAAAGCATTTCTTAATGATGGTGCATCTGTGTCCCCTATTATAAAAGAAATATCCATAACTTATTATCTTGCCAACAAGAAAAACGGGGGAACTAGGTCAGATAATTTTATTGAATTATTTGTGTATATATGCAAAATTGAGGGACTATCTCATTATTTATTTATTTGTGCATTTTACGTCCCTTGATTTCTTCATATACAACACATTAAGCGTGCAGGAGAGAAGCAAAAGGAACAGCACAGGCAGCAACTGTGGTGATTTAAACAGTGAAGATATGGTCAAACCAATGTCACACAACACTGGACTTATTAATGAGGTCAAAGATACAAGGAGGTCAGAAAATATGCCCAAACAAGTGGTTGGTCTTTTGTGCCAGCCATAAAAACATGAGGTGATAGCATTCAAAATTCACCTTCCAGTCTTAAAAACACAGAGGTAAGCGTGTTCACATGGACTTTGTTCGACTTGCTGTTTGGATTTACTGTATTGATTTTTAAACAGTAACTAAAAATCATTTAAAGTACTCTCTGAATATTTGAGAAATATGATTTTTCAATGACATTGTTGAGATAAGCTACTAAGTTAATCTAAATATGGTTAGTGCATGAGTGTGCAAAACAGATTTTTATTTCTGTTGAGGTGTGTGTGTGTATTATTAAAAAAGTGTATATGTATATATGTATGTAATATGTGTATATATAAATAATATTGTGGAATTAGCACGGCTACAGACAGACACTAAGACACACAAGTCCCAAAAACAAACACGGTTTTATTCTCTTTCTTGAATTTTTACACAGCACCGCACACAGTGCACAGATCCCCCAAAATGACTCAGTCCTTCACTCCTCTATTCTTCTTCTTCTCTATTCTTTCACCATCTTCACTCCTCTCCTGCAAGCTATGTCCTCTCCCTCCGAGTAGTGTCTGCTGGCCCCTGTTATAACGCCCCCGGAAGAACTACCCATAAGGGCTCAGCAGTAGCTGCAGCACCCCCTGGCAGTGCACACGGATCCCAACAGGGCTGCACCAAACTCCAACTCCAATGGAGCCCTAGGGAGCAAATGTAACTGAAGCACTTAATGTGTGTTTATTTTCATTTTTTTTTTCTTATTATGTCTTTTCATTTTTACCACTTGAAATAATTATTTATTAAACATCTTTCTTATGGCTGATTCTTAATCAGAGCAATTTTTAACTAAAGGAAATTTACTTTTATACTCAAAAGTAAATTTAAGAAAATTTACTTTTATACTTTGACTTGAGTAAATATGATTAACACCTAATTTGACTTTTACCAGAGTGTTTTTATAGATGAGGACTTGCACCTTTACTCAAGTAATGCATTTCTGTACTTCTGTCACCTCTGCAATGGATAAATCTTTTAATTGTATGCTGTGAAGTACTTTGATACTCACCTCTTGCTCTCTGTCTCTCTGCTGATCATAATGATTCTCTCCCTGTATATCACTCTATATCATTAATTTACTCTTATTTTTATTACTTTAAAGAGATAAAATCATAAGAAGTCTGAAAGTAACAGCTTTGAAATTAGGTGCATGCTTTAAATGGACACTGTGTATTGCAATATTTTGTTATATTTATTTAAAAAATATTTCTATATTAGTGTGACATAATTCAAAATTTGAGGGAAATGCTGTATCTGTTGAATTTATGGATAAAGAGGAGCCCCATTGTTTACCTTTTATTATTATTTTCTGTAGATTTAAATGGCTTTGGTCAACATGAGATCATAAATTTGAATTTTAAATCAATAAATCTAGACTGTTTTCTTCTTAAAGTGTAACAGATTGATGCAACACCACTGATCATCTTAAAGGGATTGAACTCCCCCCACTGTAATTTTAGAAACTGGGGGTTCCTAAAAGGCTAGAAACTGTTCTATTTTGTTTTATGTATTGCATTTACCCCATTTTTTTGACACCCACTTCATGCCCAAACTACCAGGAAAGGGTTCTCTCTCTGAATTGCTTTTCCCAAGATTTCTTCCATTTGTTTGCCTAAAAGGGTTTTTTGGGAGTTTTTTTTTTCTTCTTAGAGAATTTAAGGTTGAGAGGCTGTCAAAAAACATGGACCAGGTAAAGCCCATTTCAGCCCTCCTTCAGCACTCCTTCTACAGGGCGGAGTGGTGGCTCTGAGGCTAAGGATCTGCGCTGGTTTCCTGAAGGTTGCTGGTTCGAATCCCCGTCACTGCCATACAGACCCTACTCTGCTGGGCCCTTGAGCAAGGCCCTTAACCTTCAATTGCCTTCGTGGCACCGTACAATGGCTGACCCTGTGCCCTGACCCCAAGGGGTATGCAAAAACTAACAAATTCCTAATACAAGAAATTGTATAAGGCAAAATAAAGAACCAGAAAATGTAGATTTAATGTTTAGAACATGCAATGAACAGCATATTTGGTAGAGCCTAGTGCTATTTCGATTAAATTTGAAGTATGATACCCTGATATTCATGATATTTGATGAACCAAACTACTAGGTATACCCAAAGCAATAACAACCATAATGTTGTGGTGGATTTAGTTACAAACTCGGTGCTTGTTTCTGCAGTGTGTTTTCTAAAATGCCACAGTACAGCACACATGAAGAAAAGGTACTCTTATAGCATAACAAGGATCAAATACACAGGGTAGCTGTCTGCGCTAACTAATTTACATCCATATTGCCAGGAGTGACACACCTACACAATTGCCAGTTTGTCTATTCCTGAATGTGAATGCAACCAAAAACATACTGAATTTATTGCAAAGCATAACTTGTTATTGAAAATAACTCAACCAGCTGTTGAAATGTGCTTTCTTCTGAGCAAGGGCCAGTATCATTAACTTCATCTACTCTGCAAAGACACAATACCTTTAAAAGAAGTAGCTTAGATTAGTTGTAGGATATAACTTAAAATCCAAAAAGAATGATGAAATAACAGACCTCACTTGTTTAAGGGCATAAGTATTATTTTATTTTGTAGTTGTTTTAATTGCTTGATTATTTTCGATCTGTCAGCAATCTGTGTTGCAATTCTTTTCTTTATGTCACACTATTGTTTGCTTTATTTTGATAGCTGTGAAGAAAAAAGGGATGCACTTTAAAGTTTATTATTTACAAATTAATTTGAAATGAAAATGTCGATTTCATTTCATTCCTGTTACATTCATATGCCTTAGGAAAACAAAGCACGTGAAATATGGTCATTGATCAGCTTTATAGACATGTATTCAACAATTGAATCCTCATTTATACAATATGGAGTCCTATAAGTTATGCACAATTCAATCTTATTATTATTATTTGGCTGATGCCTTTATCCAAGAATACGTACAACATTTGAGAGATACAATTGGTTACATTTCTTTGCTTTTCCTGTTGAAGCACAGGCAGGTTACGCGCCTTGCTCGCAGTCACACAGTGTCAGTAGTAGGATTTGAACCCGCAACCTCATGGTTTGATATACAAAGTACAAAGCCTTAATTACTATGCCACAATGTCTGCCATGTTGTTTCTGTTGTTGTAGCTTTGATAATAGCCACTTCTCTGAAGTTTTGGGCTTGGGTATTTTACTTGCTTTAACCCCTGAGTATAAGATGTATATGCTTTGAACAGAATGAAGCTGTGCTTCAGTAATGTTCTGTGCTGATTCCATCACACTTGGTGGTGCTTTGCAGTCCCATGCTGACCAGGTGCCATAGCAAGATGGTATGCAGCCAAGGTGGATGTATTCGTTTGTACACTTTTAGAAGTTGATGAGAACAAATGGAGACATCTTTCATTGGATTTCTGAGGAAGTATTCAGATTAGGTATTTTGTGGCCATTTTAGATCATCAGTGATGGAGACTGCATGAAATTTAAAACTATTGATCCTCTCGGAAGAATTCTACACCTATTTCTATGAGATGATGTTCAGTTAATTTAAGTAAATAATATTTTGCTTTGAAAAACAAAACACAAAGGTAAAACAAGCATCAAACAAAGGTCAACATGCTTAATAAAGCTTAAACAAATTATTGTAAATGCAATAAAAAATTAAATATTTCAGGATATAGTACTATAAAGGGTTTATGTTTGTTTTAATATGTTTGCTGATTCTGTTTGCAGCATCATAGTGAGTTAAAATGATTCATATGAAGCTAATAAGCCATGAAACACCATTGAGCTGCAGTCTACCTAAATTAGTGTCATTCTTTAAAGGTTTGTGAGGTGCTGTAGCATTATGGTTCTACTTCTAACATACTTTATTACCAATTAAAACAAAATATCTCTGATTGTAAAAAACTTTAGTTAAGTTGCTGTATAAAAAACAATCAAAATTCACAGATAATCATTTTGCTTTTGACTTTTATTCTTAATAGATGTTTGGCACTCTGTATACGAAAGAAGGATGTCAGCCTCAGATTTTGAGTCCAGCTACTTTGTTAATTTTTAGCTAATTACATCTGATAATTTGTTGCTTTAATTTCATTCGAGTTACTTTTTTAGGATTCAGAACCCGTAATTGGTTCTTTTTTCCTCAACCACGTGCCAAACAATAACAAGATTTAAAGCAGGCAAACAGATGACGAGCTAATACCATGGAAAAAACTTTTCTCTGTCTTAGAGAAAGAAGGCAGTCACAGAGCCCTGATGAGATTATCGTAATTCCCTACTGGCAGGTGGCCCTTCTAATCTTATATCACAGCTCCAGCTTATTCAAAACTCAGGCTGCAAGAGTCCTTACTCGAACCAGCAGCAGCAAGCACATCACACCCATCCTGCTCCATCTTCACTGGCTCCCTGTGTCTTACAGAATCGAATATAAAATCCTACTAATAACCTACAAAGCCTTAAATAACCTCGCACCAAACTACATCAGTGACCTTCTCCATCACTATGTGCCTGTCTGCCCACTAAGGTCCTCTGATTCTGGTAATCTTGTTGTGCCACCCTCCATGGGTAACAGGGCCTTCAGCTGTATAGTGCCCAGACTCTGGAATGACCTACCAAAATTAATCAGGTCAGCTGACTCCATTAATTGTTTTAAAAAACAACTCAAAACTCATCTGTTCAGGAAGGCTTATAGCTCTACTTGACTTTATTACCCTTCTCTCAATTTACCTCTCTGTCAAGATGTTAATGTAACTTGTGTGTGTGTGCTAGACCATCAATTATGTTGTCTGTTTTTTTTTCAGAATTCACTGTCTTAATCTTCTTTATTTATTTATCTGGTTTGTACAATGCTATATACTTTATACGCTGCCATTCTTTATTATATTCTGTAAGTGCCTTGAGCATGGGAAAGGTGCTATATAAATAAAATGTATTATTATTATTATTATTAATGCAGAACTTTTCTTTATTTGCACAGAGTATGCACAAATGTCTCTGTCCGTGGAGTGACCAATAAATTAAACAATATTATATTATATATATATTTAGATTTTTGTTACCATTACCTTATCTAATACATCTCATCATCTTAATATGCAGAACTTTATCACTTTTATCCAATCAAATAAAGCCACAAGTAACATCCATCAATTCTCCCATCAATCTGATTGCCAACTCATTGATAGAGATGTTCTGTGGATTCCCCTATTGATCTTAGCACTTCTTCATAGGAAGGGTGTTTGGGCTTTCCCATTAGTTTCTCCTTGATTTCTAGAGGGGTGTTTTTTACTTATTTACCTCAATCTAACCTTGGAAAATAAATTTTGTGTTTTTTCTAAGATGAGGCAGACCTCATGTACTGAAGCTTTAAACTACATTTAGTTAGCCTTTGCGTTATCTTCAGTCCTTTTCCTAATGTTTAATAATTAATTCTGTTATGGCTTCATATAAGCATATAGTTGTAATAAATTGTAAAAGATTATATATAAACTAAAATTCCATACTAACCTGATTGCATATATGGTCCATTACTCAATATCTGTTTTAATAAAATATTTGAAAAAAAAGAGTATAGAAGTTTTGTGAAATTTTGATCTGCTGTGGCTCACATGATTTTTTTAAAACTGCTCCAAGAAAAAAAAAGAGAAAAATGAATCAATTTCAAAACGCCTGGTGTGGCAGAATGGGGGTGCTAAGAAGCCATACAATAAAATAACAGATTTCATTAACTGTCAGAAATGGCTTCTAATTAAGAAATTGATTGGGGTGAAAATGGCGACTCTCCTGAAGCTAGAGTTAACCAGTTATCTTCTGGTTTACTTTGCTTTTTTAAATTATAAATCAGTTAAGGTATTTGAATCTTAAAATGCAAATTACACTTAAGGCAAAATAAGTCCCTTGATATGATTCATGAATGTCATGCAGTGGCAGCCATGACTTTTTCCTTACATTTTTCTTTTCTCAGTACATGCCCCAAAAATTTCAACTGCTGTATCCTAATCGATTATACCAGTTCACTTCTTAATCCATCTTTTCGAAACATATCCTCATTTTTCACTTGGGGATTTCATGATATTTTTTTACTCTTCTCAAAAACCACATCTCTGCAGCTTTGAGTCTTCATTCATTTTACTTTGAAATTGTCTAACATTCACTTCCATATGTTAGTAACAGTGACGTGCAGTGAGGTTCATGGCTGGTGAGGCACGGACTCCTTCAGAGTCAGACTTACAAATATATGAACCCAAAAGAGTAGCTTATTCACTATTCAATTGGCAGCATGCACATTGACTATTAGTTATGTTTCATATCTCATCAGCATTCTTTACACACACATAGGTACATATTTGGATAAGAAAGAACGTTACATTTATAGCCGCGAGAGAGAGCGTTTGCTCTGCACCCTCCATGCGTTCTAAATTTGCTGTTGCAATTCCACAATTCATACTCCTACAATACAAATGAAAATATAGAGTGGTGCATAAAAAAAAATCAGATTTCAATTTTGACCTTATTTGAAATATTTAATTGTTTTTTAAAGCTTTTAATTGTGATTCTTTAATCAATTTTAATACAGACTGTTCAACAAAAGGATAACAAAAAAAAAACAAAACAATGTTTTACTTAAGGTTAAAATTAAGTTTTTAAATATTGGATTGTTTTTTTTTTTCTTATTCTGATCCCATTTTTTATAAAATTGAAACCGTTTTTGGTCTTACCTTAATTTGTAAATGAAGTTCATGTGCCTATTCTTCTCCATGAAAATTTCTGTCACTTTCTTGTAAAAGTCCTCCTTATTTTCCTTTAGTTTTAAAAGTCTCTCCGTCTCAATGGAGATTATCGCCAAAAGGAACAGCAGCAACAAGCACCTGTTGGGCTGACATCTGCCCCCGTTTTTGCGGCATGGTACTGTCTGCCTCACCTTGCACCTTTTCGCTGCAGTTTTATGTTCGATCAGCAAGACTAAATATGTGAAACACATTCATTAAAGATATTAGACAGACTGTGGAAAGTCAAGGTGTATAATAAACGTGTCTGCAAACATTATATTGGCGACATACAGAGAGACTGCAACAGGCATGCGCCAATTGAATGCATCAACCCAGTATGCAAGGGATAGTGCAGTCAGAGGTGAGGTGAGGCATGTTGCTACTGCACCTCACGCAAATTCAGCTATTTTTGACTGTAAAAATGATCAAAATTATTGGAATCATACAGTGGACAAATTTATTTTATGTTAGCATTATTAGTTTTTTTACTTTTCATGATGAGGATGCCTCCCCTGACCTCACGTCCCAGGTTAGTAAGCCTTATATCTATTGAACTTGTTATTCTTTAATATTCTTTTCAAATATTCACACATTCATTTAGCAATCCCAGTCTTTCTCCTAATTTCAGCATCAGCTCTACTGTTGGATATTATCATACTTTGTAAGTTATTGAACAACTTCATTAGTTAAATTTTTTCATCACCCACACTCTGGTTGCCTTTTTGTATTTCATAATATATGTTCAGTTTTATGGCTTTGCTTTTTGACAATGTTTTTTGATAACTTAGATACTGGATCACTAGACATAGAAGGTTAGAAAGAATTGATTGTCTTCATTTTATCCAAGTAACTCGATTCTGACAGTAGTGTTGTAATCACTTTAAATGACATTATTATTACTTGTCACAACAAATGATCAAAATAGAAAAAAATGAAACCAAAGTAAACTATTAAAATGTGAAAGTATTTAAAAAAAGAAATTAAAACATATGCTCAGACAGTTTCATATTCTAGCATTATTCAAAAATATCAATTTTGAATTTTGACAATTTTGGTTGTCTATTCTGCGGTGGGTTGGCACCCTGCCCAGGATTGGTTCCTGCCTTGTGCCCTGTGTTGGCTGGGATTGGCTCCAGCAGATCCCCGTGACCCTGTGTTCGGATTCAACGGGTTGGAAAATGGATGGATGGATGGTTGTCTATTGCTCCTGGGTCAGCAGTACCTGTAACTATGTCGTATTCCTGTTGTGCTGGACATCTAGCAGGCAGTAGCTGTTTTATTTTTATCCAGATGGTCATTTCCTAATTGGCCATTTTGTTTCTTTGTAATTACTGGTCTAGTAATGCAGTGGTAATCTTGTGTTTTTCTAGTGAGCTAGATAGATATGTTTCTACTTCTCTGTGTAGCTGGCTAAAACAGAAAATGCCATCTTGCTATTCTCTTATGAGTGCAGTTTGTACATTCACACATGGCAGTGGCTGCCCTGTCTTTTTGAGGTTTTATAGAGAGGTGTAAATTTTAAATGAACCAAACAAAAATTTTCACACATGTTCACTCCCCACTGATTGCATGAGTTTAGAAATGTGCATGCTTAACTACTCACATGCAAAGTCACAATTTATAGCTTACAATCAGAACCATAAACTCCTCTTTTTTACATCAACAAAATAAAACACTTGTTTTTTGTACTCACCAAAACAATTAAATAGTTGCTCACACCAGCATGTGGCTATTAAAGGCAGTAAAATGATTCATGTTTTTTTCTTCTGGAGGAAATGCACTGTACTTTAAATACAAATTAACATGGGTTCTATTCCAAGTCTGCTGCCTGGGGGTCGGAGCCTAGAATAGACTAAGGCGGATGAAAATGTTATGTTTTGTTATTCTAAAGTAATTAAATACAAAAGAAATGTTCTAAAAAGTCTAATTATTATAATTTAAAATAATCCAAAGACACAGACAAGGCAATAAATTGCTATTTTTCACTCCCTGTTGCTAAAATAGCTCTAAAAATAATAAGAAATAAGAAATTGCCATGTGATTCTTATACTTTTGCAATGTTTCAGAAGTATTTATTTTTCATAATGCAAAGACATATTATGAAAAAAGAGGTAACTTGTCTTCAAAATTTAAAGGCAAATATAATGTTCTGACCTTCTTCATACAGTACTGTATATGCATATCTTGATATTTTGTGTAGAAGGAAGAAGTTGTGTGGAAATGAAAAGGCAACAAAAAGCTTGTGAAAGTGTATGTTTATAGCCAAGAACTATGAATCGTTTGACACAAACCACCAAGGATCATAAGACATGACGAGAGTTGACTTAATTTTTACTAACATTAGAGTTTGGGAGTACTGAAAGGGCAAGCTATAAATCAGGGTGTAGCAAAAACCAGACATAAGAGTCATAAAAAGGTTTGGAGCAGCCACCTGTATATTGGTATCCTGGCTGCAAAGTTGCAAAATGTATAACAGCACTGATGTACACAAAACCAAGTCCAAAACAGAACTGAGGGAATAGGGAAAAGGTGGAGGCTTTTAAAGGGAAACACAGGAAGTGAGGTGAAAGGGGTTGGGCTCATAAGAGTCTTAAACCATAGGCTTGAGCCCAGACGTGACATCACAGGGGCCGGAGCCGGCAAGGTCTTCTTTCATAGGCTCGGACCCGGAAGTGACATCAAGAGGACCAGGTGGAATCTCCCGTGAATGGTCTGCAGTAAAGGGAGAAAAAGAGTCAGTGCACTCTGTCACATCTTGGTCTGATTCAGAACTGCCCTTACTCAAGCCCTTTAGCTGCCTCCCATGTGCACGTGTGTGACAAGGGATACATTTTTTGATTTATTTGTGAAGGAGTACTAATCATAACTGGTCACAATCAAAGTATTGCCGTCTAGAACTTGATATTCATTCACCAACTTTTAAATCAGTTAAAGTTGCTTTTATACTGGACTTTGCTTGTCTGTTGTATATTCTGTATATAGCTGTGCCAGATATATGGGGAAAGAAGGGTCACAATGGATTTATTGGTATGTAATATTAGCTTTAATATGAGAAATAATTAGAAGCACCTCTTCAGTATAATCTTAAATGTCTATGTCAGTTTGTTGTGTATTGTTCATTTGTGATAATAATGGTTGTATTTAGTTTAATATTTATTACACATCTGTTTGTCTTAATTCCAGGCTTGAGGTATAGAATTTGGGAGCTTTTAGTGTTAGGTCTACAAATAACTACAACTGATAGGAGGGGAGGTTCTGTGTATGGTGTACCCCAATAATAGCAAAAGAATTTGTGGTGGATACATTATTGGAAAGGCAGCCCAGGAAACCGTGACCTGTATTAATCTGAGGGAGCATAGGTGGTAGGTGGACCAACAAGAGCCAGTCCAAAGATGTACTCAGACCTTAAACTTCCTGAAGATTGTTGACTCATACACTTTGAATGATGTCACTAACTTTGTAGAGCAGGGTGATACATTCATCAAGCTTCATTTTATCTGTAATGACCACATGGATGTACTGGATATTACTCTACAGCAGTGGTTACAACATCTGTACTTGAGGGCCAGAGTGGCTTTGTTTTCATTCCAACCCAATTGCTTAATAATAATTAAATTATTACTAAGAAAGTATTTATTGCTCAAGTGACATTTTTCTGCTTCATTTTATTTGTCTTAAACAGCTGCATTCACTTTTTTGTAATTGCTCCTTATTAGCAAATAGATAAGCTTCTTGGTAAAGACAGGTAATGGAATAATTTAAACAAAAATTGCTATATCTTGCCCTATGTGTACCTTCAGCGCCTTTCCTTTGTTCTTGCATTTGCAATGTCTCCTAATCAATCCACCCTCTCTTAAGTATGTTCCCATAAAGCCTGTTTCTCGGACAGACATAATTTTTGAGACACCTTTCGCACCTCCTGTCTGGTTTTATACTTGTCGTCTTTGAAGGCAACTCTCTCAGCATCATAGACCTTTACTCCTCCTTGTGCACCTCACACTCACAATTCCTCTTTTGTTTCATCACCAAAGCCAAAATGACAAGTCACATTGCTCAAACGCTATTGGACACAAAGACCTTATTGTTTTATTATATATTTAATAAGATGCGAATAACAAAGGAACCAGCAGTTCTCCATCTATGCCTTCTTCCATTTATAGTTGTGTGTATTAATTGTGAACTATTTGGTTTAATAAAATACTTATTAGGAAACTGAAGAGAAAAAAGTGAATGACTAAAAATTACTTTTTTGGTTTAGAAGAGAAAAAAGTGAATGACTAAAAATTACTTTTTTGGTTTAGGGTTCGAAACAATTGGATGGTATCCTTAGAAGGAATTCTGTGACACAAAAATGATCTGACATTGCTGACTTAAATCTGTAAAAAGACTGGACATTAAATAAGATACATTATTGGCAAGGATTGTTTTATAATTAAACAACTGGGTTGGAACAAAAGAAATCCGAAAATATTCAGAATTCCTGCCAGAGAGGCAACACCATCAAAACCTTGTTAGTCACACAAAATGCAACAAAGAATCTTTATAAAATAAATAGGCTTATTTTCCCAAATTTTGTGTAAAACAGTGAATCTCTGAAGAGCACAACACAAAATAGGCATTCCTAAGAGCAAACAAAGTCCCGTAAGCATATTCACAATGAACCGCAAGGGCCTGTGGGTAATTCTCTGCCTTTTTAGGGCTGAAGGCAGTCCCTTGACTGTGATGGGCAGGTGGCCCTGACTCTTGGGGGATTGCCCAAATAACACATGGAACATAAAATACATAGCTACATAGAAAACAAATGACCAACAATATTAATGTAAACAAAAGTAGAAAGTCATAAAAATGGCATTTCAGCCACAGCCAGATCTTGCCTAGCTGAAATACAACAGGCAGAGCAGAATGTACAAACTTCCATCACACAACTAGGTGTGGGACTCCCAAAACACCATATATGTGAGGCAGCAGTACTGACCAGTATTCCACCATTTCTCCAAAGATGTATTGTCTAAGAGGTTTAATAAATCTGAGATGGAGGTTCTTCAATTGCTTTCAAGATTATGAAGTTGTCCAATAATAGTAAGGTCATAGATAAGAAGTGAAACCCAGCCACAGGGGATGCACAAGCCAGTGTGTTTCTTCGTGCCGGTCCCAAGCCCAGATAAATGGGGAGGGTTACATCAGGAAGGGCATCCGGTGTAAAATTTTGCCAAATCAATATGCAGGGAACAATACAAATTTCCATACCAGTTAACAATGACTGCCACCAGCACTGTTAGCCAACAGGGTGCTTGCAGAAATTGGGCTACTGTTGGCCGAAGAAGGAAAAGAAGAGGGGGAAGACATGTCTGGACACAGGAGGAGAGGAGGAAGGTAAAGAGAGTGGAACTGAAGGTAGGAACTTTAAATGTTGGCAGTATGACTGGTAAGGGGAGAGAGTTAGCAGATATGATGGAGAGAAGGAAGGTTGATATATTGTGCATACAAGAGACTAAATAGAAGGGGAGTAAGGCCAGGAGGATCGGAGGTGGATTCAAATTGTTCTATCATGGTGTGGATAGGAGGAGAAATGGGGTAGGGGTTATTCTGAAGGAACAGTATGCCAAGAGTGTTTTGGAGGTGAAAAGAGTGTCAGACAGAGTAATGATTATGAAGCTGGAAATTGGAGGTGTGATGATGAATGTTGTTAGTGCATATGTCCCGCAAGTTTGTTATAATATGTTTTATTATTAAGTTTAATGTCACTGTTCTCTGTGCCCACTGTTATGGACTCATTCATACAGGCAGACCAAGTATAGTACACAGGGGCACAGCATCAGCATTTAGATTTGCCGAGCCAAGCACAGGACTAGAGAGCCAAAGACAACTGGAGAATTGAATAGTCAGCCTAAAGATAGACTAGTATATTTCTGTTTTCTGTCAGTACACTATTCTCTTTCCTTGTTGGGAGAATGGGAACTGTATGTAGGCATTGTGCTATTCCTGTATTTTTGAAGGTGGGGTTTGAGTCCTTTCCTGTCCTTGTTTGGATCCAGAGAAGTTAACCTGCACATGGAGCAACCAGAATATAAGGATGGACCTACGGCCAACACTTTGAAGCTGCCGGGCGGAAGATTATGTCTTCCGTCCGGTGAAAATCCTTTCAGCGTGGCAACGAAAGATGGCAGACTGCGTAGGTCAAGACACCCACATGCTTGAGAGTCTATCATAAGCTTCCCGTTTGTGATATCCGCGTGAAACCGTCAGTAAAGAGCTAAATTATCCTCTGTTCTTCTCGTGTAATCTTATAACCGTCATATTGCATGCTGGGGGGGATAATACCTTTTTAATTTATAATTATTTAAATTCAGGTTAATTAAAATGCCGCAACTGAAAAAAACACATTTCCAGAGAGCTAATGCCTCTTAAGGCAACAAAGTTGGGTGTGCAATGGATGAGAAAGAAGATTTTTGGAGTGAGTTGGATGAAGTGATGAACAGTGTACCCAAGGGACAGAAAGTGGTGATTGGAGCAGATTTCAATGGACATGTTAGTGAAGGGAACAGAGGAGACGAGGAGGTGATGGGTAGGTATGGTGTCAAGGAGAGGAATGAAGATAGTGGATTTTGCCAAAAGGATGGACATGGCTGTGGTGAATACGTATTCTAAGAAGAGGGAGGAACATAGGGTGACGTACAAGAGTGGAGGAAGATGCACACAGGTGGATTACATCCTATGCAGAAGAGTCAATCTGAAGGAGATTGAAGACTGCAAAGTAGTGGCAGGAGAAAGTGTAGTTAAGCAGCATAGGATGGTGATCTGTAGGATAAGCCAAGGATTAAATGGTGGAAGTTGAAAGAGGTAGACTGCAAGGTTGAGTTTAGGGAGGAGGTGAGACAGGCACTGGGTGGCAGAGTTACCAGACAATTGAGCAATTACAGCAGATGTAGTAAGGGTGACCACAAGAAGGGTGCTTGGCATGACATCTAGACAGAGGAAGGAGGAAAAGGAAACCTGGTGGTGGAATGGGGAAGTACAGGAGAGTTTACAGAGGAAGAGGATGGCGAAGAAGAAGTGGGATAGTCAGAGAGATGCAGAAAGTAAACAAAAGTACAAGGAGATAAGGCACAAGGTGAAGAGAGAGGTGGCAAAGTCTAAAGAAAAGGCATATGATAAGTTGTATGAGAGATTGGACACTAAGGAGGGAGAAAAGGATCTGTACCGATTGGCTAGACAGAGGGACCAAGCTGGGAAAGAAGTGCAGCAGGTTAGGGTGATAAAGGATAAAGATGGAAACATACTTACAAGTGAGGAGGGTGTGTTGAGCAGGTGGAAAGAGTAATTTGAGAGGTTGATGAATAAAGAAAATGAGAGATAGAGAAGGTTGGATGATGTAGAGATAGTGAATCAGGAAGTGGAACTGATTAGCAAGGAGGAAGTAAGGACAGCTATGAAGAGGATGAAAAATGGAAGGGCCGTTGGTCCAGATGACATACATGTGGAAGCATGTTTAGAAGAGATGGCAGTGGAGTTTTTAACCAGATTGTTTAATGGAATCTTGGAAAGTGAGAGGATGCCTGAGGAGTGGAGAAGAAGTGTACTAGTGCTGATATTTAAGAATAAGGGGGATGTGCAGGACTGTAGTAACTACAGGGGTATAAAATTGATGAGCCACAGCATGAAGTTATGGGAAAGAGTAGTGGAAGCTCGGTTAAGAAAGGAGGTGATGATTAGTGAGCAGCAGTGTGTTTTCATGCCAAGAAAGAGCACCACAGATGTGATGTTTGCTCTTAGGGTGTTGATGGAGAAGCATAGAGAAGGACAGAAGGAGTTGCATTGTGTCTTTGTGGACCTGGAGAAAGCATATGACAGGATGCCTCGAGAGGAGCTGTGGTATTATACGAGGAAGTCGGGAGTGGCAGAGAAGTATGTAAGAGTTGTACAGGATATGTATGAGGGAAGTGTGACAGTGGTGAGGTCTGCGGTAGGAGTGACAGATAAATTCAAGTTGGAGGTGGGATTACATCAGGGATTGGCTCTGAGCCCTTTCTTATTTGCAATGGTGATGAACAGGTTGACAGACGAGATTAGACAGGAGTCCCCATGGACTATGATGTTTGCTGATGACATTGTGATCTGTAGCAATAGTAGGGAGCAGGTTCAGGAGACCCTGGAGAGGTGGAGTTATGCTCTGGAGAGGAGAGGAATGAAGGTCAGTAGGAACAAGACAGAATACATGTGTGTAAATGAGAGGGAGGTCAGTGGAATGGTGAGGATGCAAGGAGTAGAGTTGGTGAAGGTGGATGAGTTTAAATACTTGAGATCAACGGTACAGAGTAATGGGGATTGTGGAAGAGAGGTGAAAAAGAGAGTGGAGGCAGGGTGGAATGGGTGGAGAAGAGTGACAGGAGTAATTTGTGACAGAAGGGTATCAGCAAGAGTTAAAGGATGGTCTACAGGACGGTAGTGAGACCAGCTATGTTATATGGGTTGGAGACAGTGGCACTTACCAGAAAGCACAAGATAGAGCTGGAGGTGACAGAGTTAAAGATGCTAAGATTTGCACTGGGTGTAAAAGGATGTATAGGATTAGAAATGAGTACATTAGAGGGTCAGCTCAAGTTGGACGGTTGGGAGACAAAGTCAGAGAGGCAAGATTGTGTTGGTTTGGTCATGTGCAGAGGAGAGACGCTGAGTATATTGGGAAAAGGATGTTAAGGATGGAGCTGCCAGTGAAGAGGAAAAGAGGAAGGCCTAAGAGAAGGTTTATGGATGTGGTGAGAGAGGACATGCAGGTGATGGGTGTGACAGAGCAAAATGCAGAGGACAGGAAGATATGGAAAAAGATGATCCGCTGTGGCAACCCCTAATGGGAGCAACCGAGAGAAAAAGAAGATAGATAAGGAGTGAAACAGATCAGATTTTAATTTTTTTTTGGTTTTTAATACTAGAATCCCTGAAGCCTATGAAAAAAGTCGTAATGCCGGGTCACCTTAAATTCCTTCGCACCTCTCCATCAGCATCTTTGTTTTGCAAATGTGCCAATCAGCACTGACCACAAGTAGCTTGTTGTCCCAACCCCACCAATGCAGCTGAAGTCATCCAACTCAAGTCTATTTATTTGGGTGTGAGATGCCTGGAGCTGTATTGGGTAAAATGAATCGTTATTTAGAATTCATACATTGCATGTATGTTTCAAGTCAACAACAATCTGGTGAAATGCAGGATGATAGGAGATGTGAGGCAAGAAATGTTGAACACATAAATAAAACAGAATTTTTTGCCATGTTATAGTAAAAATTAATAAAATGTTGACATGAAATGTATAATATGTGAAGACTGAAGTCCAAATATCAAATAAACACTTTCACAAAGGGTATAACAAAACAGGTGCACCTTTTTCAGGAATATACCCGAAGAGAAAGAAATTATTCAATTTACATGTTGCTGTCAATATGAAAAAGCCAAAACCCAAATATCAATTGCGTGTTTGGTGTAGATGTAAGAACGGTTGCTTCTAAATCAAGAAGTTGTGGGTTTGATCCTGGGTCTTCCCCGCATTTACCATTATGAGTAGTGAGCTGCTGTTATTATCTATACTAATAAAAGGCAAAGCCCTCACTGACTCACTCACTCACTCATCACTAATTCTCAAACTTCCCGTGTAGGTGGAAGGCTGAAATTTGGCAGGCTCATTCCTTACAGCTTACTTACAAAAGTTAGCAGGTTTCATTTCGAAATAGTACACATAATGGTCATAACTGGAACCTCTTTTTTGTCCATATACTGTAATGGAGTGCAGCTCGATGGCCGTGGGAGGCGGAGTCGCGTATCGCGTCATCACGCCTCCTACGTAATCACGTGAACTGAAAACAAGGAACAGCCACAAAGAGCGCTGAAGAAAACATTCATTACACAATTCAGAAGGCAGCAAAACAATAAGAAGCGAGCGAGTGACTGACTGAACACAGCACGAGTGATCACTTCGATGAATCAAACCTGTTCAAAAAACACATTACACAATTGATAAAGTACGAAAAGAATATGAAGTGACTGACGCATACAGGCATAAATTAAGTTCATAGACCTACAAAAGATTGCCATTTTTCTCCTGTACAACTATACGTTGCATTCTCAACAGTAAGCTTCCACGGCTTGATCATATTCCAACCGGAGTGCTCAACTGACAACGTGGTATACAAAGACAACTATAACAATCGTAATAAATGAACAATGAAACAACGGAGAACCCGTGCATTAAATAAAAAGGCTGCTTCCATGGCAAAGCAAGGAAAAAGGATGTAACTTTATTGAAAAGAAACTAAACTTGCAGCGCCGCTATTCAATGACGCGCCGCTATTCAATGACACTTGCCTAACGCCTGACTTTATTGAAAAGAAACTAAACTTGCAGCGCCGCTATTCAATGACACTTGCCTAACGCCTGACTTTATTGAAAAGAAAGTAAACTTGCAGTGCCGCTATTCAATGACGCGCCACTATTCAATGACACTTGCCTAACGCCTGACTTTATTGAAAAGAAACTAAACTTACAGTGCCGCTATTCAATGACACTTGCCTAACGCCTGACTTTATTGAAAAGAAACTAAACTTGCAGCGCCACTATTCAATGACACTTGCCTAACGCCTGACTTTATTGAAAAGAAACTAAACTTGCAGCGCCGCTATTCAATGACACTTGCCTTACGCCTGACTTTATTGAAAAGAAACTAAACTTGCAGTGCCACTATTCAATGACACTTGCCTAACGCCTGACTTTATTGAAAAGAAACTAAACTTGCAGCGCCGCTATTCAATGACGTGCCGCTATTCAATTACACTTGCCTAACGCCTGACTTTATTGAAAAGAAACTAAACTTGCAGTGCCGCTATTCAATGACACTTGCCTAATGCCTGACTTTATTGAAAAGAAACTAAACTTGCAGCGCTGCTATTCAATGACGCGCTGCTATTCAATTACACTTGCCTAACGCCTGACTTTATTGTAAAGAAACTAAACTTGCAGCACCGCTATTCAATTACACTTGCCTAACGCCTCTCCTAAGGGGAGATACTGTGGTATCTAGGCATCAGTCAAAGCACCAATCACAATCATAGAAAGCGGGAAGCTGTGATTTGTTGTCTCCCTCCCATGTAACAATCACAGCCCGTGTTACGACACACTTAGTCACCGAACTTCTTTTGTTGTTCTTAGACTAGGAAATACTATTACTATATTTAAAAACCAGCGAAGTCGTGAATCCGCGATATATGTAGATATGTATATATATATGTGTATATATATGTAGATATGTATATATATATATGTAGATATGTAAATATGTATATGTATATATGTGTCTGTATGTGTATATATATATATATATATATATATGTATGTGTATGTATGTATGTGTATATGTATATATGTATATGTGTGTGTGTATGTATGTGTGTATATATGTTGATATGTGTATATATATATATGTATATATATGTGGATGTGTATATGTATGTATATATATGTATATATGTATATATATGAATATGTAGATATGTGTATATGTAGATATGTATATATATGTATATATGTATATGTATATATATGTTTACATAACCTCTTTAACACACTACTTCTCCGCTGTGAAGCACGGGTATTTTGCTAGTTACTATTATATAATAAAAACATACATTTGCTTTGAGTCTGTAACAGCCGGTGTAAAGTTTTACTACTTGTAAAAGATACCGCTGAAGAGATATACAGGCAGAGACACAAATGCTGGTGAAATGCATGGATGTGTGTGTGAGTGAGCATGAGAGGGGCAGAGACAGATTTGATATCATTCAAGTGGTTACTAAAATATAAAATAAACACTTTCGCAAAGGTATAATGAAACAAGTGTGCTTTTATTCAAGAATAAAGCCGAATTTAAAAAAAAAAATCAAGTAACAAGATACCAAGAAGACATGATTCACCAGCATTTGTGTCTCTGCCTGTATATCTCTTAAGCGATATCTTTTACAAGTAGTAAAACTTTACACCGGCTGTTACAGACTCAAAGCAAATGTATGTTTTTATTATATAATAGTAATAATAACAGCAGCTCACTACTCATAATGGTAAATGTGGGGAAGACCCAGGATCAAACCCACAACCTCTTGATTTAGAAGCAACCATTCTTACTTCTACACCAAACACGCAATTGATATTTGGGCTTCGGTTTTTAAATATTGACCGCAACATGTAAATTGAATAATTTCTATTTCTTTGGTTATATTCTTGAATAAAGGCACACTTGTTTTGTTATACCTTAAGTGAACTTCAGTCTTCACACATTATACATTTCACAAAAAACATGTTATTAAGTTTTACTATAACAGGAAGAAAAATTCTGTTTTAGTTATGTCTTCAACATTTCTTGCCTCGCATTTCCTGTCATCCTACCTTTATCCAGATCATTGTAGACACGGAACACACATGAAATGTATGTATTCCAAATAACAATATATTATCTACCCTATACAACTCCATACACCTCATACCCAGATAAACAGACTTTAGCTGGGAGACCTTCAACTGCATCTGTAACAGATGGGACAGCAGGCTGCTTGCTGCCTGTGCTGATTGACACATTTGCAAAATAAAGACGCTGTTAAAGAGGTGTGAAGGAATTTAAGGTGGCCCGGTATTACAACTTTTTTCAGGGATTCTAGTGTTTAATTTCATCCACAGTAACATCAGATGAACATTAAACATTGCTCAGGAAGTCATGGTTGATGGAGGCATGGAAAAATATCATTGCCACATTTTTGCACAACTGTCAGGTAGGTTATGAATTTCTTGCAGATGTAACATGAAGAACTGGGTTGGGGGAGTTTGGGATTCATGTTGAACTGAACATCTTTGATAAAACATCTATATCAGTTATAGGAAGGAGCTGTCACAGTTACAGCAAGGTACATCTGTACCAAGGAAATGTCCTGGATATATGAGAATCTGCAGAAACAGGTCTTTTGAACAAATTTGAGACTGTCAAAGAATAATAACACTCTCTGAGACTCTGGCTGGAGTTGTACCTTAGGACAATACAGAGCTTGCAGGGTTTCCAACACAAACTTTGATTAACTTTTCGTTTAAATCATCTGATTTTGAATTATTTTTGATTTATTCACACAATTTCCATGTCCTTTTTAGCTCTTTAGGAATTCATCTGCACAAATAGATTTTTATGATGGTTTTGCAGTTTTATTAGAAACCTCAATTGATTGTCCAGTAACTGCTGGCTTCATTTTATTAGCAAGTAAACAATTATTTTTTTCCCCAGAGTATAATATATTGTAAAAACTGCTGGATGCTGCCTATAGAACAAATGTGCATGCTTGCACAGTAGATACAATGACAAAGAGGATCAATTCTCTGTTGGACAGTTTCAAAGTTTTCATTCTTTCTTACTAGCACTACAAACTAATATTAAGAATATATAAAGATTCTGTCTTCTAATAGAATGCTAGGAAGATGCACTAAATTAATATGGTTTAATTGCTTTTGCAATTGAGAATAAAAATGTTGTGGGCGCACATTACAAGTAATCTGTATAGGGGTGCATAATAATTACTGCTTGATGTACTGTTATTTAATGTCAAAACATAAAAGCTAAACAGGAAAAGTACATGTGAACATATAACATTATCTAGACAACGTGAGAGGAGGCAAGTCATCAAAAAAAAAAAAAGTTCTAAAAACTGCTTTGGGCTTTGTATTGTTTTTAATAAAATTAAATGGATTTCCTATCCTGTTTTTATACAATAATAAAATAGCTTCAGCTTCAACAATGTATTTATTCTCTCTCTCATCCTTTGTTTAAAAAAGTGCTTCTTTTTTCTGTCTTGAATACTCAAGTTCTTCTGTATCAATGAATATTGCATGAACAGATAAAAATAATTTGAGAATAGAAAGCTACATGTACAGTATAATTAACAAAAGAAGTGGCCTTCAATCGACACCAGTGGTCTAATTTGCATACAGGAAAGATGGCATCAGAGTACAGATGATCAAGAGCAAGAAAAACACTCATGCTTATTGATATAAAGAGTTTTGTATCATGATATGGAGTCACACACGCTCCGCAATGGTGTCCTTTGTGTCTAGTAAGAGTTCAGTACTTAACAATCTAAAGGTTGAAAAATAGTCGTACTTGCATCTGAATTACTGGAGGTATTATGCCTAGAAAAAAAGGATAATTAAGCATGCCTGGAGATATAAACTGTCATTTGATCAAATATATGTGAATAGTATGGAATAGTTAGGCATTTCCTTGGATTAATTGGTCTGTTATACAAATCATTTTGTGTGGCATGATCCTAGATCATGCTCCTCTTTGTACCATTGGCTTTATATTAGTGGGGGACCTTGACCAGAAGGTACAAGGTACAACATTTTGTGGGGACTTGACTAGGACTGGGTCTGAGTCTGGGTGATCCTACAGTAGACTTGAACACTGTCATGGGTTGATTAACTCTCTCAGGGCGGATGTCGACTTTTGTCGAAATTCAGGGGTAGAGGACGGGAATCAGCTGTAAACTGAGACGAAACTCGCAGTTCTGTTTTAGTTTGACTCTCTTTGCTAGAAGGAATGTTAGCTTCAGTGATCTGACCTTGATTCCCTGCGCGTGCATGAGTAGCAAAGCGATATGGCGAGAGACCAAAGCGAATGGGCAAAGCAAAATTCTCCGTGGATGATGTTTTGCGTACTATCGTTGAATCAGACTTCTCAGACTCCAATTTTGATGCTAGTGATCTGGAGTTGGAGATCGAAAAACGAAAGTGAGGTACCAGCATCAGCTGATCGTGGTGCTGAACACGTTTGTGTAGATGATGCACTTACAGCAACGTTCTCCTGGGAGGACCGCCACTTACGATGACACGAGGTACAAACCGGATTGTGTCACACTACGACTGCCACCGCTGGCCCCACGCAACCGCTGCTGCCAGAAACCATGAACAGATACCGATATCAACTACAGCATGCACAGCAAGAGATGTTTTATGTTGATGTTGTATGTATAGAACAATTTCAGGAAACTGAGATCTTTGGGAAAAAATATTCAGCCCTCAAAGAGTTAAATACCTTGGGTTTGTAATAACCTGTATACTGGGAAAGGGACACCAAAGTACAGTCTTGTCATCTTATAGTTTGAGACCAAACAGGATCAGCGGATCATTCAATCACAGGCACAATATTGTGCAAAAATAAAAGTGCAAGTTATTTACAAGAGTGCTTTATAAAAGTAACTCAGTGTCATACATGCTTTCAGACACTGTCTTTCTGCAATCAGACTCAAGCAAACCTGACAGTGTATGTATGTTTTTTTTCTCAAAATTTTAAGTTTTACAACTGTAATTCAAATAACTGCTGTAAGAGTGGGGGTTTCCTGCACAAGAGCCTTTATGTTGCTATAGTGTGTTAGCTGGAATTCACCTGTCTACCTGTTTATCTGAAAAAGCAATAATGTGGAAGCAACTTCCCAATAAAATGTAATGTAATGAATACAGCTGTGCCCATTAAGTCTCTAAAACATCAAAGTAGATATGCACCATGGCCCTATTAGCCATGACTATGTAACAGGTGTCTGGTCACACTTACAGGTAATCTAACTTAGACACCATTAAAATATCTGACTATGACACCCAGTTTTATTAAGAGACTGGGAACTCTTGAAATCTACTAATAAAAGCACACAGGTTTCTTTAAATTGGGCGGTGAGTAAACACTCAATGAAAGACACAACAGTAATTTCAGAAAAAGCAACAGTAAGTTCTATTACATAAGACAATATAAAGTACATTAAAAAGATAAACGAACATAACAAAATCTAAACATATCAGGAATGAATTTCCTTTTTTTAAAAGGAAAACACACAGTCCACACTCTAAAAGTCCATTAACAACAAGAATCGGAGGATACAACCTTTAGTGGTGCAGAGTCCAGTTTGCGCACTGTGTTACCCCAACACTTAATCGTTCAACTGTCCACGGATGCACTCTGTTCACCGGACACTCATTTCCCAACAGAAGTTGTGCCAAATCATTGAATCCCTGTCAGCGTCTCTTCGTCGTTCCTTTTTTTGTCCACTCTGGGCTCCTCGTGTTGCTGTGACCTAGGCACACCTTATTTCTCGTCTGCCAGCTTTGCTTGGTCCTTTCATGCGGCTTCCCTCTCTTGCTGGACCCACAACTGGCGTCTCCTTGTGGAGCTGTCTCTTCCTCCCTGGAAGTAAGTGTTGCCGTCCTTGTGCCTCACCTCGTGCCAGCCAGGTACCCTCGTCTGCCTACGAGCCCCTGTGCTCTGTCCGAGTGTCTTAGCAGCGTTCTCATTGGGCCGTCCCTGCTCTCTTATTGCCTTCTCCTGCCCATAATGTTTAAATCTACTTCAGTCCCTTCCATTATCAGTTCTGGACAATCGGATTAAACAATGGCACATCTAAATTTCCTGGGTTTAACAATTAATGAAAACACAAGTTAACAAAATGTATTGTTACCAATCATGAATAAGTACAGATATGCTGATTAGAAACCAATAGCGTCAGACATGTAATCTCCAAGTCAGGTAAATACACACATCCTCCAAGGAAGGAGCAGGTCTGTTATCACAACTTGGTATTGTTTGTAAACTCAACCAGCCAGACTTCAAAGCGGTGACTCCTTTGCAAGACAGCAAATACCTACATCCTGCAGACAACCCTGACACAATCAGTAACTGGATTATCCAGTAAATCGAAATACAAGGTCCCCTTCTGACACTATACACTAAATTTCTTTTCCTTCATAAAATACTGCAGTTTTTTGTATCACTTTAGGTTAACACTTAACAGCTGTCAGCTTTATTTTAAACAATTTTTTTTTTTGTATTTTTTTTTTATCAGAAAAGCCCATGTCCATTTACTTGTTTAGCACATTCATTTAGAACATGTTTATTCTGGTCTTAGCATGAATATTATAAATCCATACATGAAACAGCCTGTTTAAATTTCTTAAATTTCACAGTGCCATGGTCAAAGGTTCTTGTTTTTAGGTTTTTAACTACAGTAACTAACTTCTTGTAGTTAAAAGGGAAGCAATATTGTTGTTGGTTGTTGATGTGTTTGTATATTTCGGTAATATATAATATTTTGTATTTCTTAATTAAGGCTAATTTTGTTTTGTTTTATTTTAAGTATATCTACACAGACACTTGTGCATCTGAATGGAAAATGTGCTCTATCACATTGAAAAAAGAATTGAGCAGTAGTAATAAGACTGCTCTGGGAATTCTGGTAGCTCCACTAAAGAGCTCCTCTGTTATTATTTTGCTACAGTATTGAGAGGGAAGCCATTGCAAAACACTGGCCACAAACAGTTCTTTATTATCAAATGTACAAAAACAGAAATAAAAAGTGACAATGTTAACAAAAAGGTTAACATCTTGCCTGAAGAAGGGGCCTGAGTTTCCTCGAAAGCTTGCATATTGTAATCTTTTTAGTTAGTCAACAAAAGGTGTCATTTTGCTTGACTTTTCACAACAAAAAGGTTAAAATTTTAAAATCTAAAAGTATATAAAAATAATTCAAAAGATATATGAAATTCCAATTTTCTTATGAAATCCAAAATTTTAATACCAAAGTCAAAAAAAGAAAAATGACAGCAAACACCAAACAAAAGACAAAGAACAAAAAGAAGCAGAAGAATACAAATCATTCTTAATGCCAATGCAGTTGCTACAAGTGATTTAAATAGATCTTAGCTGTAATATCTTATGGAGGAACATTTCAAGCAAAATTAAATATGCATAAACACACAAATAAGTAAAAGCACTTTGAAATGTGACAATACATAAAGATAAAGAGCATCAAATGTGAGCGTAAATAAATGTGTCACAGAATACGTTTTTTGTTGACTAGGGATTTTTAAAATTTTGTCCATAATATTCCTCTGAATGCCAATGAAATATTGTATTATTTTAGAACTGATGAGAACAAAGATGAGAGGACAGGCTCTAGAGAGTACTGTTTCTTGATTGTTGCAATGCCTGCAGAATGGATGTATGCACTTTGCTTGTCTTGGGAGCCCTATGGTTCCTCTGCCTGCCCAAAGTTGTGACAGTGCACGTTGACTACGAGTGCAAGAAAACTTGCCCATAATTACTGTGTGAAGTGGTTATTTCTAATTCATCATTAGAAGCCTGCATCTGAAGTGTCTTCTGTAAATGTGCAATTTGATGGATGAACTTTTAAGTCCAGTGTATTGACTGTTCACCACTGAAAACACAGCACTCACGAGCGCCCACCCCTCTCAGCTTTGACGAGTTGTTGTGTTTGGAGGAATACTATGGATATAAATAAATAAATTGGCACCAAAAAGTATATTCTGTGACACATTTATTTATTTACCCTCATACTTGATGCTCCTTTTCTTTATTTATTGTCACACTTCTTTCTACTTTTATTTATTTGCATATTTATTTAGTTATTTAATTTTGTCTGAAATATTTCTCTGTAGTATCTAAACTAATTACTTTCCCCCAAGAGCTCTTACATATCTGGAGTCTCTTCTCTAAGCTTAATTATTAACAGAAATAAAAAGATACCGAGAAGAGTTAATTAAACTGAGGAAAATAAAAATATACAATTAGCAATTTTAGAACAATTAACTGAAAAAAGTAACAATGATAAAAAAAAGGAAAATAAGAAAATTGCAAAACACAACACCTCAGAGCATGATGCACATGAAACTGTAACACCCTTCGGTGGCGAACATGATATACGTACATCCCTAAGTTCTAGCTTCCATTTAAATGCCCAGCATTCCTGATAACCTCCAGGTAGCCTGTCCTGCAAAATATACAGCAAGAGACTACACATACTGTATATGCTGAAGCCCCTTGCTAGCACCTATCTGACAATCCATTGACTGGCCTCCTTTGCAATTCCTTTACAGTCATGACCTCTGGGCACTAAATTCCAGGATGGTTTCTCCATAAATAGGACAAACAGCTCCCTGCTTTATCTTTCTTTTCACAGTGGTAAGACGTACTACATTTCTGATAATGCCAATTTCTTTCGGTTTCCCTTGAGGTTTGCCTAACCCTATCACTGTCATGTATAATAATTTCCTGTTTACTGTTCAATCCTGTTTCTAGCCTAAATTATCAATAAAACAGAGTCGAGTCATTAATATATTGATTCTAGTAATCAGACACTCCTTTTGGTTTGAGTTTGATTCTGACATTCATGCTTGGTGATTCTCCTTAATTTTGATGTTTTAATTTTGAACCATTGAATGTTGAACCATTTTGTCCGCCATGTTGTTTTCACCACCATTTTGGAGTTCCCCGTTGTTAAAGCAAAGGCACTTGTTGTTAGTGGCGTGTCCTCTGAAGTTGTGGCACAACATGACAGATTAAGGATCCTTTGGCAATGAACTTCCACATCTGAGTTGCAAATTCAAAACTCTTTTCTAACCGGTCTTTCAAACACTTGCTAATGAAATTTTGGTTAATGGCTTCTGTACTGTTTGACCACGTATTTTGTCTCTCCTTTTTGCTCAGACACTTGTGCTTTTGATCTCCCATTATTGATTGTTTTTATGGCTTTTAACTGTTATCCTGGTCACTCTCAAACCCAGTTGGCTTGCAGGCAAAACTCACATCATACAAACTGCTACTTTAGTCATTTTACACAATCGTTGTGCGTGATTGTTTTGAAACAAGCAACCTGAAATAAAAGATTTACCAGCAGTTATCAAATGTCAGTTATCGAGGACAGGACAAATTGGTAGTGGTCAAGCAGTTACAGATCTACTAAATGGAGTAAGGATGTTCTTTGACTAAGCCCAAACCTAAGTTGTTGCCAAGCTAAGCGTGACTTACTTTTGGCTGCATGCCTTTTTTCATACCCTACTGCAGCACAGTACTAATAAATGAAAAAAAATTAACAACATAAATCAGCACATATACTAATGGGATTCTAAATCTGGGAGAATTTATGCAAAGTTGAAAATAATACAAACTTCTTTATTTGGTAAGCATTTGCTATAATATCTTTTGTAATGATAATAAAATTTTATGTATTCTCAAAGGGCTTTCCCTGCCGTATATTTTGTTAGCAACTTTCTTGTTTATGCTTAAGTACCTTAGTGTTTTTCATTTTAGAATGACTTAAAAATGTCCTGCAACAGTTGTATTTTTTATGAATTAGTGGAGCACAAGGATATTTAAATGTAAAAACAAAGCAGTTTTATTTCCTAATGGTATTACTCTTTATACTTAGATGAATACACTCAAAATGAATATTTCTGAGATCTCATACCTTATAGATAAGTTCTGCCTAGCACAATCATTACTGACTAAATTATGTATTTCATTTGAAGATTTGAGTACAACAAATTAAATAAAATGCCATAATCACAGAACCAGCCCGCAACTTGCTCAATGCCTTCTACTTCACAAAGGAAAAAAAATACAGAGAATTTAAATGACAAACCTAACAACTTGCTCACCATTCTACTCTCCGGTTTCTGTCTCCTTTCCATTAAAACAATAAGACATATCAGTCTCTATATGCACCTCCAATGCAAAGTAGTCAGAAAACTTGTATATCCACACCCACACTCCTTCCTCCACTCCTTATCAGACACTGCATAAAGAACCTTTTCTCCAGTATGGAACAGTTAGATGGTTCCCCTCTTTGCAACCACTTTGAATATACTGTAGACTGGATTGGCAGACCGGGGTGGTGGTCCCCCTCTTTAAGAAGGGGGATCGGAGGGTGTGTTCCAACTACAGAGGGATCACACTCCTCAGCCTCCCTGGAAAAGTCTATTCAGGGGTCCTGGAGAGGAGGGTCCGTCGGATAGTCGAGCCTCGGATCCAGGAGGAACAGTGTGGTTTTCGTCCTGGTCGCGGAACAGTGGACCAGCTCTATACCCTTAGCAGGGTCCTGGAGGGTGCATGGGAGTTTGCCCAACCAGTCTACATGTGTTTTGTGGACTTGGAAAAGGCATTCGACCGTGTCCCTCGGGGAATCCTGTGGGGGGTACTCCGAGAGTATGGGGTACCGGCCCCCCCTGATAAGGGCTGTTCAGTCCCTGTACGATCGGTGCCAGAGCTTGGTCCGCATTGCCGGCAGTAAGTCGAACCCGTTTCCAGTGAGAGTTGGACTCCGCCAGGGCTGCCCTTTGTCCCCGATTCTGTTCATAACTTTTATGGACAGAATTTCTAGGCGCAGCCAGGGCGTTGAGGGGGTCCGGTTTGGTGGGCTCAGGATTGAGTCACTGCTTTTTGCAGATGATGTTGTCCTGTTTGCTTCATCAGGCCGTGATCTTCAGCTCTCTCTGGATCGGTTCGCAGCCGAGTGTGAAGCGGCTGGGATGAGAATCAGCACCTCCAAATCCGAGACCATGGTCCTCAGCCGGAAAAGGGTGGAGTGCCCTCTCAGGGTTGGTAGCGAGATCCTGCCCCAAGTGGAGGAGTTCAAGTATCTCGGGGTCTTGTTCACGAGTGAGGGAAGAATGCAGCGTGAGATCGACAGGCGGATCGGTGCGGCATCCGCAGTAATGCGGGCGCTGCATCGGTCTGTCGTGGTGAAAAAGGAGCTGAGCCGCAAGGCAAAGCTCTCAATTTACCAGTCGATCTATGTTCCTACCCTCACCTATGGTCATGAGCTATGGGTAGTGACCGAAAGAACGAGATCGCGAATACAAGCGGCTGAAATGAGTTTCCTCCGCAGGGTGTCTGGGCTTTCCCTTAAAGATAGGGTGAGAAGCTCAGTCATCCGGGAGGGGCTCAGAGTAGAGCCGCTGCTCCTCCGCATCGAGAGGAGTCAGATGAGGTGGCTCGGGCATCTGATCAGGATGCCTCCTGGATGCCTCCCTGGTGAGGTGTTCTGGGCACGTCTAACCGGGAGGAGGCCCCGGGGAAGACCCAGGACACGCTGGAGGGACTATGTCTCTAGACTGGCCTGGGAACGCCTTGGGATTCTCCCGGAAGAGCTAGAAGAAGTGGCTGGGGAGAGGGAAGTCTGGGCATCTCTGCTCAAGCTGCTGCCCCCGCGACCCGACCTCGGATAAGCGGGAGACAATGGATGGATGGATGGATGTAGACAAAGTGATGACAAGATGAAAAACAATATGATAAACTGGTGAGAACACTAAATGACAAGGATCATTAAGACAAACATACTAAACTAGTTTCAGCAGTGCCAGTTTATACAGTTGCAGGATTTCTGCAGCCAATCTGCAGACTTCATGCCATTCATTTCCCCATATTAGGTACACACACTGCCTCCTGTGCATTACTATGTGCTTCAATCATGAATGATCTCCTATACAATGGGACTCGGATACACGTGCACACACATGTGCAACACATGAATGGATCCACGGCTCAGGACACCTGATGTCCCTGAACTCGATTCATGCAACCTTCCTGAATTAGTCCCCTTTTTTAAGTCCTTTTACTCCTTCGCAGGTCTTTAATAGACTTGCCGGCAAATAATCCATTGTACTTTCTATTCAGCGCTGCCACAACACCAAGACAATGGCACCCCAACTCTCTCGCGGGTGCTCTAATAGATCGTCCAGACCCCAACACGATCACATAGGACCTCATTCCCTAGATTGCTCCTCCATGCTGGTCACCAGCCATTTTTTGCTGTTGTCTTACACTGCACTTCTATAGAGGTTATTTCAGAGAAATAGTTTTGTGAAAGAAAGGGTAACACTATAAACAATTCATTCGCCTTAACAATGCCTCCTGACACAAGTCAAATAATCAAGTATATCTTGTTTATTGAAATAATAAAAAGGAAAATTGTAATTTAGTTAAAAGTCTGATAAACAATTTTCAAATTTTCAGCTAGAAAGAATGCTTGAAACTGTCATGTCATGTTGAAAAGCTTTGAACACTTCTGTTTTAGACCATGAAGAATTATGCATATAATTTAGCATATTCAGCACCTGAATGTTAGATAAGTGTTTATATACAAATGTAATTTGCAAAAAAATAAATGGAAAGTTTAAGTTGTAAAATATTTATATAATGTTACATATTTCATATTGTTAACAACACACACATCTTTGTTCCAGTTGCTTTTTTCATAGCTGTCATGATATTGATGTTCCTGTATGCTCCAATTCATAAATCAGCAGAGGCACTGGTTCAATTCTTATGTCATATTGATGCATGAATAAAAGACTAGAGGCCATTGAATTTCAAAACTCACTCTTCATCAAACACTTTCTGATGATCACTGATATACTTAGACAAGTGACCTGGGGACCATCAGAGCACATCAACTGAAGCACAAACATCACACACATTTTTAATGTAACTTTGATAATCCAGTCAGACAACAAACACAAAGTCTTTCATAAGAATCTAATCTTGTGGATCTGAATTCTGTCAGCCTTGAATTCTCAAGCTGAGCTGTAACCTTTTAAAGGTCTTCAAAATTTTCACAGATTTTTGTTCTGTCACTGTGTAGAAAACTCAAAGTTAATTGATTTAAGCAAAATGTCCAGATTATAGTATTTATCAGCTTTTACATCTGCTGGTTTTACAGTTTTTTGGCACCAATGTTGCCATTTGCTGAGATTATTCTCTGGCCTTATTAATGTTATTGCTCCAACCACTGCACATGGAACAGGATATCTGTGTTACTCATGTCAGTTTTTTCCAAAAATGTTAGGCAAAGCATTTTGTCAAGATCCACAGTAAAACGTCAATAATATACATTATAGTCACACTTTGGCATAGTGCTAAATTTTACTTTAAAACTCTTTTAAAAGTTACAGCTGAACTGATGAAATGTGCAGGTTGCAAGAAGTCTGGAGAGCATTGTGTACAGCTCAGTAAATTTGATGGCACTTGGGAGTCACGTTGTGCTAGGTCCACATGGGCTTTTTACGTCCACATGGGTCCACTTTTGCAAATACAACTTAGAGTAGTGCACCATAATAACCATGGCATCTGGAAAAAAGTTTGTGTGATATTGGAAGGGTATACATTCTTCACATTAGAAATTAAATAGAATTATAAATTCCCAATCACACAAGCGCTACAGATAACTTTTAAAATATTGCTACGTTTAATTAGTATAACTGGATAATTAGAAATTAATACATTTAGGTTAGACAATTAGTAATGTGAAAGTGAGAGAGACCGAGATAGAGATGGTATAAATAAAGATGATAGCATACTGGTCAAGTTATCATCATCATCATTGCCTCTCATAATCCCTGTGGATCACTGGTGCCAATAGTGAACCCTTCTTTCTTGCCCATGTTCCTATGCTGTCTGAGCCATTGAATGCTCAACTCAGTCCATTTCCAGATATGATCTAACCGTTGTCACAAAAATGAGACATAAACAGATAAAGGTTTGGGGCAGCCACCCGTATAATATGGTATCCTGACTGCAAAGTCGTTTTTTTATCAATACACAGCACTGATGCACATACAACTGAGTCCAGAACAAGACTGAGGGAATAGGGAAAAGGTGTAGACTTTTAAAGGGGAACACAGGAAGTGAGGTCATAGGGATCTGGCTCATGTTCTTCAGCCATTGGTTCGAGCCTGGACGTGACATCACAGGGGCCGGAGCCAGTAAGGTCTTCTTCCGTTGGCGCGGTCCCGGAAGTGACGTCAAGAGAGCCAGGTGGAATCTCCCGGGAATGGTCTACAGGTAAGGGAAAAAAAGAGTTAGTGCACTCTGCCACATTCCTGCATGCCTCAGAACTGTCTTCACTCAATCCCTTTAGCTGCCTCCCATGCGCACGTGTGTGACACCATATTTTCTATCACCTAATTTATCTCACATCTCGACTTTTCCAAATATTATGAGTTTTATTAATCTATTGCTGTACATCTTGCATACATTTCCAAACAGTATTTGTTTCCTTGCTTTGATATTATAAAAATGCATTATTCTTCTGTTCAAATCTTACAAATCATTTCTTCACTCACCATGTCCCTTCCAACTTATTCTCATTATTATCCTGTGACACCTTATTTCTAATGTGTTTTTTTGCAATATCCAAATTTTTTACAGTCTGACTCGCATGCATACAGCAATGTAAATATCTTTCATGTGTCCAGTATGCAGAATGTATTGTAGTTGTTGTATTGATGCTCCTACTCTTACATGACACTTTACTATGCCAGTTCTACTTACAGTAGTTCTATTTCCTTACTAACTCTACTGCATTTTCCTATTACTAAGTAATGTGGTGGACAGTAGGACTTTAGGTACAATACCTTAAAATCTTGACTTGATGTCATTTTGGGGAATCTAGGTGAATATGATGGACAAGCTTGTTGGACTGATAACCTGTATTCATCAGAATTGATTGAATGTTCTACTGCAATCAATATCTAATATTACCAAGCTTCCAAGGTATGCAAAGTACTCTATATATGCAAGTTCTTAACCTTCCAGATGTGCATTGCTTTTACCCACCACCATCACATTGGTCTTGTCTTTCTTGACGTAAAGTCCAAGGTTTTTGCCATCCTGATGCACAATTTTCAGTTGCATTTATAAAAGACCCTGTTTTGCATATTTTCCAGGATTGTCATGGATAATAGTAGGGAAGTTGGATCTCATTCTGTGCTGCCTGCTGTGGCTCTTACCCATTTACTCAAGTCTTTCCTAGCCTAGACAGCCATCTCTGACATTTTATATAGGCATCAAACTACCATAATCAGTTTCTCTGATATTTTCATACTTTACAATGAGCTCCACAATCCTGCAATATCATATCAAGTCAAAAGCTTTCTTAAAGTCAATGAAACAGTAGTAGAGATGTTTCAATATACATAACATTTCTTCTGTAATCACCCACGGAATGATTGACTCCAACACTGGATTGTATATCACATAATGGGTTTATTTACTTGTGCAATCTCATGGAAATGAATGTATATATCACTGTGTTTCTGTAATGGTAAAGTGGTTTTGTCTGAAAGAAAATGGCCACCTCTCCTCCAACTGGAATGTGCCTTGCAGAATGGAAGTGTTGGTCAATACCTGGCCCTTTGTTCAATTCCGGAAGCGTATCTTTGATGATAGAAGAGAGTTAGGATCTCAAAACAAAAAGCTATGTGAAGGATGCCACAACCTGTGCTCAGAAGATACTGTTTGAACACATTCCCTGTCTTTCTAAGACATTACAGTTTTCTCAGTTTGTAGTCAGTAAATACCTTCTGAAGAGTAGAAGTGGACTGAGCTGTTTTGTTGTCCAATAAATCTTGTATAAATGTGTGGGCACTTTCTATATTAACACTAGAATCCCTGAAGCCTATGAAAATATTCGTAATACCTGGCCACATTAAATTCTTTCACACCTCCGCATCACCATCTTTGTGTTATGTCAATCAGCACTGGCAGCCAGCAGCCTGCTCACTCATCCCCAACCGAGGCAGCTGAAGTCAAGTCAGACACAAAATTATCAGAGCTGAAGTCTGTTTATCTGGGAGTAAGGTGTCTGGAATTGTATAGGGTAAATAATATATTGTTATTTGGAATACATACATTTCATGTGTGTTCCGCGTCAACTACAATCTGTGTAAATGTAGGATGACAGGAAATGCAAGGCAAGAAATGTTGAATACATAACTAAAACATAAATTTTTTTCATGTTATAGTAATAATTGACAAATTGTTGACGTATGTGAAGTCCAAATATCAAATAAACACTTTCACTGTTTTGGACTCGGTTTTGTGCACATCAGTGCTATATTCATTTTTACGACATTGCAGCCAGAATACCAATTATACGGGTGGCTGCTCCAAACCTTGCTATTGCTCTGTGTGGAGTTAGTAACAGCTTTTATTCAAGAATATAACCGAAGAAAAAGAAATTGTTTAATTTACATGTTATTGGCAATGTGTAAAATCTGAAACCCAACTATCAATTGATGCAAAATAGAGACGTTAACTTGGCTGGTGCAGAGGTATTGACTGCTGCCTCATAATCAATAGGTAATGGGGTCGATTCCAGGTCCTCCTCGCATTTACCATTTTGAGTAGTGAGTGGCTATTGTTGTTAATATTATATAAAAAACACATTTGATTTGAGTCTATAACAGCCAGTATAAATTTATGGAACTTGTAAAAGCTAGCACTGAAAGGATAAAAGCAGACACACAAACGCAGCTCAGTCATTTCTTCTTAGTGTCTTGTTGAGTAAACAGGCACTGCACTGTTTGTTGTGGATGTTACTTTTCCTCTCACACATACATTCACATCAACATGTCATTTGAACGATTTTTTTTTTATTAAAGAATCCAAGAATAAAAATGAATAAAAAATCGTTCAAATGACACGTTCATATGAATGTCCGTGTGCAAGGTAAAGTAATGACTTTTACAAGTACCATAAATTTACAGAAGATGTTACAGACTCAAATCAAATGTATGTTTTTGTTATATGATAATAATAATAATAGCAGCTCACTACTGAAATCACTAAATACAGAGAAGATGTGGGATTTGAACTTATTACCTCACCATTACTAAACGGTAGAGTATCCACTGCGCCATCTGCACAGATCTAGGACAGAACAGCGTTACCACTGTGACAACTGGTTGAAAATGAAACGCGCAAACAACACACATATGTGAACGTCTTTTATTTTGTACCTACTGATAGTTAGCCTTCAGCAACAGGTCAGTGGAGCAATTTCTTTTTCTTCGGTTTTATTCTTGAATAAAAGCATACTTGTTTTGTTACACCTTTTGTGAAAGTGTTTCTTAGATATTTGGGCTTCACACATCCTACACTTCAAATCAAAATTACTGTATGTCGTTACTATAATGTGAACACATTTTCTGTTTTAGCTGTATGTTCAGCATTTCTGGCCTTACATTCTCCTCAGATCTCTCTTATTGACAAGATATTTAATTCTACAGAACTGCTTCTCCCTGGATGTTTTTTGTTTTTCACACCATTCTGAGGGTGGCAGAGTGGCTCAGTGGTAACTTTGCTGCCATGCAGTAAGGAGACCGGGGTAACATCCAAGGTCTTCCCTGCATAGAGTTTGCTTGTACTCCCCTTAATGCTGTTTCTGACTAAAACCTCATATTTCTTTCTAGCTGTCTAACTTCAATCTTCAATCAAAGTTATACTATTGCCACACAGAGCTAACATTCCGAATATTCCATTACATTTAGCTTATAAGGGGTGGAACAGAATCTTCCATTAGTTAAAGCTGCATTCTATTCAAATTAAAAATAAGCAAAAACTAAGCTAAATTTAACAGTAATTTTAACCAGTATTACCAGTAATTTACCAGTAATATTAACTTAAAGAAAGAATTTGGCTCTTACAATAAGTAATAAGCTTCCCTTAGTAATTTAACTTATTATTGAAATGTTTGTCTTCTTAAATTATTTTTTTCAATTTTTTATAATATGATCAGACGAAGCTCAGCCAGGCATATCTCCACTAATGGACGAGAGCCCAGACCCAATCCAACCACAGTTAGCAATTGAGAGGAAGTTGGGTGGATGAAAGCTGCAAATTTTGTGGCCCAAATCCTGCCAGGAAAAGGAGTGGAGAACCATTGACTCTGACCTCGTCCATCTCTTAGAAGATCTGAAAGGGGACATTGAAAGGAAACTAGACAAGATGGGAGAAATTATATACAGTTATGACGCTGAGAGATTTGGAGTGAAAAGCAAGAACTTCAGAGCTCAGAAGAAACCATCAGGCCATCTAAAGTCCAGGAGACAGCAAGACATGGAGCGACTTGTGAAAGACAGAAGATGCCTGCGAAAACAATGGAAGAAGGCCTCTGAAGAGGAAAGGAAAGGAATTGAGGCACTACAGGGCGACATCAAACAGCGCCTTGTAACGCTGCGAAGAGCAGAACATTTGAGAAAACAACGTAAGAAGAAACAGCGAGCAAGGACTGCCTTCTACAGAGATCCCTACAAGTTTGCCAAGGATATCTTTGTCAAGGAGAAAACCGGGACCCTTAAAGTATCTATGAGCGAATCAGAGGAGCACCTGAGCAAGACAAACTCTGACAATCAGAGGCATGTGCCAGTCACCATCCCAGAGGACATCAACAACAACAACAACAACAACATTTATTTATATAGCACATTTTCATACAAAAAGTAGCTCAAAGTGCTTTACATAATGAAGAGAAGAAAAATAAAAGACAAAATAAGAAATTAAAATAAGACAACATTAATTAACATAGAAAGGAGTAAGGTCCGATGGCCAGGGTGGACAGAAAAAACAAAAAAAAACTCCAGAAGGCTGGAGAAAAAAATAAAATCTGTAGGGGTTCCAGGCCACGAGACCGCCCAGTCCCCTTTGGGCATTCTACCTAACATAAATGAAATAGTCCTCTTTGTAGTTCGGGCTTTTCACTGAGTCACTTGATGCTGATGGTCATACAGACTTCTGGCTTTTAATCCATCCATCATTGTTGGAACATCATGGTGCTTTGGGTAGATGGTGGTGGCGCACGCCACCACCAACAGGACACCGGAAAAGGAAACAGAAGAGAGAGTAGGGGTTAGTACAGATTTTGAATGAATAGTTATTATAATGAATTAGATATACAGAGTATCAGGATTAAATTACAGTGAAGTTATGAGAAGGCCATGTTAAAATAATGTGTTTTCAGTAGTTTTTTAAAGTGCTCCACTGTATTAGCCTGGCGAATTCCTACTGGCAGGCTATTCCAGATTTTAGGTGCATAACAGCAGAAGGCCGCCTCACCACTTCTTTTAAGTTTTGCTCTTGGAATTCTAAGGAGACACTCAGTTGAGGATCTGAGGTTACGATTTGGAATATAAGGTGTCAGACATTCCGATATATAAGCCGGGGCGAGATTATTTAAAGCTTTATAAACCATAAGCAGAATTTTAAAGTCAATTCTGAATGACACAGGTAACCAGTGTAGTGACATCAAAACTGGAGAAATGTGTTCGGATTTTCTTTTCCTGGTAAGGATTCTAGCAGCTGCATTCTGCACTAGTTGCAAACGATTGATGTCTTTTTTGGGTAGTCCTGAGAGGAGTGCGTTACAGTAATCTAGCCGACTGAAAACAAACGCATGAACTAATTTCTCTGCATCTTTCGATGATATAAGAGGTCTAACTTTTGCTATGTTTCTTAGGTGAAAAAATGCTGTCCTAGTGATCTGATTAATATGCGATTTAAAATTCAGATTACAATCAATGGTTACCCCTAAGCTTTTTACCTCCGATTTGACTTTTAATCCTAATGCATCCAGTTTATTTCTAATAGCCTCATTGTATCCATTATTGCCAATCACTAAGATTTCAGTTTTTTCTTTATTTAATTTGAGAAAGTTACTATTCATCCATTCTGAGATACAAGTTAGACATTGTGTTAGCGAATCAAAAGATTTGGGGTCATCAGGTGCTATTGATAAATACAGCTGTGTGTCATCAGCATAGCTGTGGTAGCTCACGTTGTGCCCTGAGATAATCTGACCTAATGGAAGCATGAAGATTGAGAAGAGCAGTGGACCCAGGATAGAGCCTTGTGGAACACCATATAGAATATCATGTGTCTTTGAGTTATAATTACCACAACTAACAAAGAATTTTCTCCCTGCCAGGTAGGATTCAAACCAATTTAAGACACTGCCAGAGAGGCCCACCTATCCAACCACCTGAGCGCCAGCTGGACAAATGACCCCCTACATGGAAGGAAGTTGAGACCACATTAAGACGGGCAAGATCAGCATCAGCCCCTGGGCCCAACGGCATTCCATATAGGCTCTACAAGAACACCCTAGGCATCTCAAAGTACCTCTGGAAGCTGATGAAAGTGGCATGGGAAAAAGGAATCATACCTAAGGCTTGGCGAAGAGCTGGTGGGACCTTGATTCCTAAAGAAAAGAACTCCTCAACCATCTATCAGTTCTGCTAGATCAGCTTACTAAATGTGGAAGGAAAGATTTTCTTCAGTGTTGTGGCCCAAAGACTATCAGCGTTCCTGCTGAAGAACAACTACGTTGACACCTCTGTGCAGAAGGCAGGAATAAAAGGATTTTCAGGATGTCTGAAGCACGCAAGTATGATTTGGAACCAAGTACAAATGGCCAAGAAGGGAAAGAAAAATCTGCATGTGGTCTTTTTAGACCTGGCCAATGCCTTCGGGTCAGTGCCTCATGAGTTACTGTGGACAGCCTTCAATTTTTACCATGGCCCAGAGACCATCATAAGACTGGTAAAAGCCTATTTCCATGACCTCCAGTTCTGCATTACACTCCAAGATAAAACAACTGCTTGGCAGTCCCTGCGGATTGGCATAATGGCAGGTTGCACCATCTCCCCACTGGCCTCCACCATGGCAATGGAATTAATTATTCGAGCATCGCGCTGGGTGGTTGGATGGGAACGTCTAAAGAGCGGGCTGCATCTTCCTCTGATCAGGGCGTTTATGGATGACATGACAACTATAACATCAACTAAGGCATGCACCAGACGCCTGCTGGACAAACTCCAGGGTAACATCAAATGGGCACGAATGGAGATTAAACCAGAAAAATCCCGCAGTATTTCCATTGTTAAGGGCCAGCTCGTCAGTGAGAGGTTCTATGTTAATGATGTGCCGATACCAACAATCCTGGAAAAGCCTATCAAAAGCCTTGGACGTTGGTACAATGCAGAGCTAAAAGACTCCGAACAGGTGGAACAACTCAGGTAGGACACCATCAGCGGTCTAAAGCAAATTAACCACACTGCTCTCCCAGGGAAGCTGAAGCTCTGGTGCATTCAGTTTGGATTGTTACCCCGCCTCATGTGGCCAATTTCCATCTATGAGGTCACTCTATCCCATGCCAAGCGGCTGGAGAGGCTGGTGAATGTGCAGGTGCAGAAGTGGCTTGGATTACCCAGATGCCTCAGTAGCATAGGCCTATATGGCAACGGAGTGCTCTCTCTTCCAATATCAAGCCTGGTAGAAGAGTACAAATGCTACAAAGCAAGGCTTGGAATAATCCTCACGGAATCCAGGGATCACTTGGTCAGAGGTGCTGCTCCCACCTTGGTAACAGGGAGGAGGTGGAGGCCAGGAGCAGCAGTGGCACAGGCAAAGGCTGCCCTGAGACACTGGGACATAGTGGGACAAGTCCAAACCAGCAGAGGGTGCCTAGGCCTGCGTACAATACCTAAATGGCAGAAGGCTAACCCGTTAGAACGGCAACGCCTGGTGATAGAGGAGGTGCGCCACCAGGAGGAAGCGGGCAGATGTGCTAGGGCTGTGTCCCAAGCCAAGCAAGGCCGCTGGATGAAGTGGGATGGTGTGGAGAGGAGAAAGATCACCTGGAGCGAGCTGTGGAACATGGAGTCCAATATGCTGAGCTTTACCATCAGAGCCACATATGATGTCCTGCCCTCTCCAACAAACTTGCATCTTTGGTTTGGAGAGGATCCAACCTGTCTCCAGTGTGCTGCCCCAGCAACTCTTAAACACATCTTGGTGGGTTGCAAGACGAGCCTTACCCAAGGCAGATACACCTGGCACCACAACCAAGTGTTGAGGAGCTTGGCAGCTGCACTGGAGATTAAGAGGGTAACCACCAACGCCATACCCTTGGAGGCTGAGACTGCCTCTCAGCAACAAATATCTTTTGTCCGTGAGGGGGAGAAGCAGCCGGCCAAAAGAGCGTCTCCAGTCTCATGTCCACTGAATGCAGCCCGGGACTGGGAAATGCAAGTGGATCTAAATCAAAGACTCACATTCCCACCTGAACTCGCAATAACAAACCTGCGGCCAGACCTGGGGCCTCATGTATAACGCTGTGCGTAGAACTCACACTATAACATGGTGTAAGCACAAAAGCGGGAATGTGCGTACACACAGAAAAATCCAGATGCAGGAATCTGTGAGTACGCAAACTTTCACGTTCTTCCACTACATAAATCCCGATCAGCGTGAAAAGTAACGCATGTGCACGCGCCTTCTGTCCCGCCACAACTCCTCCCAGAATTATGTCTCTTTGAATATGCAAATCGATATAAATAGCCTTCTGTGAAAAGACAATGGGAAAAGCACGGGGGAAAATATAAGAATTTCAGCGAATACCAAGTGGAGGCAAAGGAAAAACGTACTATTTGTTGGTTTAAACAGTGGTATAATCAACAAAAGAAAGTTGATCGAGTGACATAGTGTCGGAGAAACTCGAAAGCTCAAGTTCACAAAGTTGCACAGTGCCCGAAATAAAAAAGAAATCACATATCAAAGTCGCCATGAAAAGGCGAGTTGTAGCGGACCGTCTGAGTGTCATATGAAAGCTTATTAGGGTAGAGAGAAAAAAAATAGGCACACAGTGGGAAAAAAGCACGAAATGTCAACTTTAATTTCGAAATTTCCACTTTAATCACGTAGTTTATTTTGTCATTAAAGTAGAACATCATAAACTTCATCTTAAAATCGTTTATTTTACTAGTTTCTCAAGTAGCACGTTAAATGCTTTGTTCTGTGTTTGATCTTCTATATGCTCTATGTGTGTGAATCACTACGTGCTTCCGTTCTTTCTCTTTCTCCGACAGGACACAGAATCCATTACATTCGTGATATTACAGCTCTCTGAATAATTAAAATATTGAGATGTATACGTGATATCTTTTTCATGATGATAGGAATGAAAGCATGTTATTAAACATGGGAACATGGTGGCGCAGTGATTGTTTGTATCTCACGCAAGAGGCTTGCTGCGCCATGTGCGACCTTTGATGAAATAATTTATTACAAAAGTACTGTCTCTTTTAAACATACTAACCTCCAATTCCTGTCCTTACTTTTCTTTCTCCAAATACCCAATCGGCACACAATCAGCTCTGTAATAGACGTTAAGCCATCTGTAAGCTTAGAACGCAGATTCTTCAAAACTTTTAAGGAACATTGAAATATCTTCGTAGTACATGTTTAATTATTCTATTCGTCTATCCTTCCAGTGTCGCGTCAGCACCAGCAATAATACAGCGCAAGGCAGGAGCTATCCATGAACTAGCTAGCGCTGCGGCACAGTGTCCTCACATGTTTAATTATTAAAAATACAAATTACTGCGGTGGGTTGGCACCCTGCCCAGGATTGTTTCCTGCCTTGTGCCCTGTGTTGGCTGGGATTGGCTCCAGCAGACCCCCGTGACCCTGTATTCGGATTCAGCGGGTTGGCAAATGGATGGATGGATGGATGGAAAATACAAATTATTTAAATGAAGTTAAAGTTTTATCTGTATACTATAAGCAACATATTTTGCTGCATTTCATCTTAAAAATGATATCGTCATCATACGCGCTTTATAAAGTGGCGCAGGTTGTGCAATATTATAACTGTAGTGCAAGTTTACAGTGAGGTAATTGTACTTATAAGTACAAACAGTTCTACAAGGAGCACTTGATGGACTGATTGAGTGCGTTTATAGTTCTTGGGATGAAACTGTTTCTGAAACGCGAGGTCCGTACAGGAAAGGCTTTAACGCGTTTTGCCGTGGCTGAGGTAGTGTGTGCTTGAAACTGTATACCGATAATTCTCTTTCCGATCAGCTGCTGCTGTGATTCCCCACTCAGATACAGTGATATAAATACTCCGAGTGGTGCAGTGAGAGTAATATGGAAAAAGATGATCCGCTGTGGCAACCCTTAACGGGAGCAGCTGAAAGAAGAAGAAGATGCAGTGAGCGTAACAATGCTAAAGCAGTTATGGTATTTGGAATACTATGGCTATTCCCTGGACCATTATATTGCTACAGGTTAATTACAATCAGATGCATTACACTAATAAACAATATGCAGTTAATTTCAGTGTATTTATAAAGCCGTGTCAGAAATGTGGGTCTAAGAAAGAAAGGGTGATCACACGGGAACAGTAGCACTGCTTTGACGCTGGGTGCCGCCAGTCTGAAAAACCGAGCGGAGAAATTGCATACTCCAGGGTATGAGGTACCGTGGAAATGTGCGTGGCTTTACGCCAAGTTTTGGTTTTATACATTGCGATTTGAGTGTGGAAATGTTCGTACACAACATTTCTGTGGCCCCTGGTCCTTTGGTCTAAATCCTGTCGACGTGTGTTCATTGTGGAGCTGACAGTACCATGGGAGGAAGCCATCGATGAGGCATTCGAAAGGAAAAATCTGCGGTATACAAACTTGGCAGATGAAGCGGAGGATCGGGGCTGGAAAGTGTTTGTGCATCCAGTGGAGGTGGGCTGCAGGGGTTTCGTAGCTAGTTCCACCAAGAGGCTACTGAAGGAGGTAGGAATCAGTGGGCAGGCTGAGCGGAAGATCAAAAAGGAACTGGCAGATACCGCCATAAGAAGCAGCCATTGGTTGTGGCTGAAGCGGAATGAGACCGTATGGGCTGCTCAGCGCGGCACACACCCAGGTCTGATCAGCCTGTGGTAGGCCGTCCTTGGGTGAGGGTGTATTGTGATAAAGGCCGAAACACCCAATGAAACCGGGGTATACAACTGATGATGTGTCATACTGGAGGCAGTAACACTGCCAGATGAAAATCCATGAGGACATCTCCAGTCCTACCTAAGAAATCAATGCTGTCCTGATTACAAAGGGATTAAAACACCTAGTCTTAGTAGACATACATAATGTAACTCCTTATCTAGAAAAAAATTGCTTCTGTATGAAATTTCATTTGTGCCAAGTGCTGCAAGCTTATTTCCGGTTGAGGGGAAGGACCAATCGGCCTTGTAGTGCTCTCTATACCCTTGTGTGTGAGTACACATGTCCAACCTAAACTTTCCGTTTGTAACAATCTCCCTAAACTCAAAGTGAAATATGCTACTCTGTCAATTTGATCTTCAATTAAATTCTTGTTATAACAGTGGATCTGGTTTTCCTGCAGTTCTCCTCCCAAAGCTTGTAACCTACACTAAAAGAAAAAATATTTCACTATAACATCTGAGAGAGAAAAAGATATAGATGTATTTTATCTGAATATTCACATACATTTTTCTTTATACAATAAAGTCTAAAGACTAAATAAAGTCACATTTAGTTGCTCCTTAATCAGTTTCCCACCCCTAAATACCGAAAAACACACTCAATCCAAGTTTTAACTATAAAGGATTCCCTATACAGATAGGCCCCCATAATATACAGTACATACACACACAAAACACTCAAGACAGTCTGTATCTCCACAAGAATCCTGGCACAAGAGTCCAATGTTGCATTGTATTTGAGGAGCAGGGAAGACGTCAGAAGATGGAAGACAGATATTTGTGAATAAAGGAAGATTGAAGATAGCGCTATCCTGAAAGCAAAAAAAGTTTTAATTCTCACTCTCTGAAAATTAGTTAGCCAGGGTTTAATGATGACAGTCTTAAAAAGGTGTCTAGGTGGCTACCTCACTATGAATGAAAACTGCCAAGTAGTAAGTTTATAAAAGTATTAATTCCCTTTATAACTCTGTAACATTGTGACCTAAAAGTCTTCAGTGGTGTGATTATTCTTTTTTACTGCTAAATATATCTTAGACCAAGGAGATATGGCTGTATACTTCAAATGTTCCAGTTTTCACCCCTCCTCAACAATAACAATAGGACAGCCTGTAGAGTTGATAGAGTAATATAATCATTAAGTGGCAATCATTGATAACAGGCCGATGTTTGATCACAACAAAGTAAAACTCAATAAGAAGATACAAAATGGCTGTTTTTCTAAGGAAACTCAATTGTTTTAGAATAGACAAACTACAATGATCATTTTTAAAATGTCTTGATTTTTATAATCTTTTAATAAGTTTTAATACAAAGACATTTTTAAAATTAGCAGCAAAATTATTGGTTTGCAGCAGACATCTCCCGTTGTCAGACAACAGCAATCCTCAATTTCCATCAGGTTGCAGATTTAGGTGCCTTAGGATGAACAGCAACAGATTTAAGAACACTTTTGTGCTTAGAGCAATAAACATTTTGAATTCTAGTAGTTATACAAATCCTGTAGAGTTTTGAATTATTATTATCCATTGTTAGAGATTATTATTTTTATTTGTAGAAATCTTATAGGTGTGTGAATTGATTGTAACAATTGTTGTCAGATGTTGATTAAATTTCTTGCGTCTATGTAACAATGCCTTATGCTTTGTACTCTTCTGTTGCCAACAATTTTACCTCTGTAATAATAATAACTGAACTGTTAGGAAAAATATTCGATATATAAAGAAAAGTTGTAAGATGCTGTTACAAATGAATCCAAAAATGAACATCTGGAAGGATTGCACCCTACTGCAGCCAAGTGACTACAATGACAGAACAAAGGTCTAAAATACAGTACGTTCATTTACATATCATATTTAAATGATTTCAATTTATAATAATTGGTACACGGATAAATGGTATAACCTAATTTCATACAAATGTATTTTAATATTACCTAAAGGTCCCAAAATAGTTAACATCTTAAAAGTCTTTGAAACAAAGATTTACCTCTTAATTTATAAATTCTTAAAAAAATAAAATTGTATTAAATAAATATTTAATTGTAATTATATAAGTTTTCCCTTGGTTACTTGTTCAGGACATAATGGATACAGAATATCTTGGTTGCACAGGAAAGACACACCCAGAATACCCATGGCTGCATTTATCCAGTAAAGTTTTCAATTATTATTGTGTTCTCTTAGAGTTCATTCATTTTATTTATAGAAATGATATGGGTGAATGTACTGATTGGATCAATGGTTATGTGTTGACTTACAGTATTTTCTTGCATCTCTGTAGCAATGTTTGATGATTTGTACTTTTCTGCAGCAAACAAATTTCCCTCTGGAATAATAAAAATATACCTAACCTAACATAATATGTATATTTATGCATTTGCATTAAAATGTTCATGTTGTTTTCTGTTGTGCTTAGAAATAGAGTGTGAAGGGAATGTCTCAGCCACAGTTTGGACTGCTGCAGGCACTGCAGATATAGCCTATCAAACAAGAAATGGTATTAAAGAACATATTCAGTTCTCACTGCTATTACATATTTATTGCATTGTGCTTTGTTAATAATGACCTAATCTTAAGAGCTGTGTTTTATGCAGATATAATTTTCAAGTCTCAGAAAAAGTATTATTAAATCAACCATGATTCTGAATGAGTTACAAAAGTCAGTGGTTACGATTAAAGATGATGTTCATGGATCAACAGTTTTGAAACACAAAAAGGACATTTATCAGAGAGGACCAGAAAAACACCTGGCTGGGAAAAAAAACTTTGCATGTAAAGTGTATGCAAAATGTCACTACAAGAAGAGTGCAGATATGTGTCAACACGTCTTGTGATCTGATAGGACTAAAGTAGAATGTTCTGGCCTTAATTCTAAGCTGTGGTAAAAATCTTTTAAATTATTACACTATTTGTGTCACACCATGTTCTTCAACAGGCAATAGGTTAGTAGCATTATGTTTTGGGGAGGTCTTTTAACATCAGGTACTGGCAATCTTGTCAGTAATGGCAGAAAGATGAATAGAGCAAAATATGGGTTGAGTATCCATAATCTGAAATGCCTGGGACCACAGGTATTTCAGATATTTTTGTATTTTCGAATTTTTGCATAATTTGTATATTTGCATCTTCCTAAAACACCTGCCCTCAATTCCACCCATTCATGCACTTTAAACCACTAGAGTTTCAGGGAGAGAATAGAAAACACTGAGCAAAGACTTGTGAGAAAATAAAAAGCTAGCATAGCTATAATCCATACAGGATCTCAGTAGCACAAGGTAACAGAAGCCTACACACACGTAGACCACTTCAGTTATTTGGCTCCATGTGTTTGAGAAGTGCTCTGATTGGCTATGATATCTTTCTATCATTTTGACTATTGTATCAATATATGCACCATATAGCATAACAGCGGCAAACAGAGTTTAGATAAGCATTGTGATCTATGAATCTAAACATGTTAAAGTGCTGCAGCCATATTCAGGTATAGACAGTTTGCCTTACCAATTAAACAGTAATGTTAACTTACTTTACTTAACTGTTAAGACATGCTGTCAGAAGGTGGATGCTGTGCAGCTTCATCTGTGCTTTTACTGGTGTCATATTAAGTGATTCGGGTGTTTTGAGTACTGAAATCTGCATCTTCTGTGGCTCTTCGTTATCAGCTTTCTTAACAGCAGTCCTTTTCACCAGGTGTAGCACATCGCTTACTTCAAATGCATATTTTACAATTCATAAATTCAACCTTACATCAACTCTGACCCTATTGTTATAACTGAACAAAAGCGGTTTTGGTTTTGAATTTTAGATTTTAAAATTTCAGTTTAGGGATGCTTAACCTGTATTGAGAAATACAGGATAAAAAAAACGGCATCCTTCTGTTTAAAATCTGAAAATGGGGAAGAAATGTGTATTTTAATGCAACAATTCTGTATGAGCATGAAATGAAGGAAAATGTTCTGTCCTTGATTCCCCAGTCTGAGTTTGTTGTCAATCACCATTCTCTAACTAACTAGACACTGGTAAAGCATTTTAGAAATTAAACATTGGTACATATAGCTTCACCTGCAATAGGCAATGTCAGCAGTGAAATATATCCAAAAAGATTAGAGGTGGTTCAAGAAAACATGCTGTATGGATGTAAAGAATTAAGCTCTTAAGGAAAATTCTATGGAGTCAGTTTTGCTGCCTATGAAAACAACCCCACCAATAGAGCTCCATTCACCAAGTGAGCTCTAGGCCCATTCCAGTCTATTCAAAGTAGTAATCAATCTCTTACAGTCAATTAGTCTGCATGCATTCAATCACCCTCCAGCATCTCAAAAATTATTGCTCAGATCACCTGGTGAACAACAATGTGAGTTAACAGATGGTGTTATCTAATTATGTTAGTTGCAGTCATCACATTAGTTCCCTGGTGTAGCCTATGGCTAAGCAGAAAATCATCTCATCACTGTTCTGTGATCCTTCAAACAAGGTTTTGGTTAATCCCCTACCACAGTGAAGTGGGATTCAGAATTGATGCCTCAGGAACACGGAATGTTGAGAGGCAGAAGCAAAATCTTATGAGCAAAAAGGGAAAAATATTTAAAATTTCTTGTTTAAAAACAATCAGCTATACTAGTCCGTATTAAAAGATTAAGGATATAGAATGTGACCAATCCTTTTATGAAGAGGGCTGTTAACGTTTACAGTTTGGCGCAGAAACACAGAAAGGGAGTGAGAACACTAAGATGGGCTCCTGGGTCACATTCAGGCCAGATTAGAAGGGGTAATCTACTTTAAGGCAATGACCACCTATACTTGTTTACCTCAGTTGTACTGCAGTGTGTTCTGCTCGTTGGATACTGAATAATGCAAAAGAAGCCTCCAGTACCCCCAGACCGGTCTCAAGACTTGTGACTAGTGCACTAAAATAGATTCCACAAAACACACAAATATTTCAGCAAGGTACAAACTGTCAAACAGCACAATGAAACAATAGTTTTTACATTTTCATTCTGAAGATTTCAAAAGACAATGCATAAATGTTAAATTACTGTTCAGTACTGTTGTTTTCCCATACAGCACTCCAGATGACTCCTGTTGTGAATGAATTTAGAAGGCTCTGAGGCAGAATGCCATGGTTAATTCATGAAATTATATTTTCTGATGCTGCCTTCTCTTCTTTGTCAAGTAAGACTAGACTGTAATAATTGAGTTTGTATAAGCATTGCTTTAACTTTAATATGTTTTGAAAAACTGCCAAGAAATACCTTGCATTGCTATTCTTGTGGTGTATACAAGCAGACTAGCTGTGAATTTCTAATAACAGATCCATACTTTATATTCCGTTTTTTAGGGGGGGGGAGGGTTAGAGGAGGCATGTCGAGCTTCACAATCTGCTCAGTGAAGCTAACTCTATCAACTTATTTTTTGATTTCCACACTACAATACTGCCAGCGAGATGCACCTGTCCTTACATTTTCAACTCTGTAAAACTCAAAACAAGTACAGAAGGCCTGTCCTTATGCCCAATGCTTAATTCACCAAGAGAATATTGTTTCCATGGAAACAGGCAAATTAAGGAAGCAGCCACACAGAAGAGCAATGTGAGATGTCTTATCTTCAGAATGACAAAACCTAGAAGGAGCACCTTTCCATTTCAAATAATAAAGCAACTTCAGATTTCAATATAAAGCTTTGCGTGGCATGCCCAATAGTTACATCAAACATGCAGGGTAATCCAATCAGTGCCAAAATTATTCATATAATAATTTGTCATCTATGTACTGATTATTTGGAACAGTGCCTTTAACCTATTTAATGGAATAAATATAGATTATCAATTGGTTTGGTTATGCTGGGTTTGTGTTATGTTGTACATACAGTACTAGATTTAAGTCAATGTACTGTCAATAAAATTTGTCACTCATGTTACAAGCGGATGTTATGAAGGGAAAAAAAAGAAGAATGAATTATTAGGTGTTACAATTAGATAGGCAACACAGTGGAAAGCACTACTACTTTACAGTGCCTCCACTCAGTTTTGATTCAGCCATTAAGTAGGTATACATAATGTGGTAACATGTGAACCTGTAAAATGAAACAGAATAAAGTATCTATCTATCTAATACTTATAGTAAATGCATAGCAAAAAAAAGAGCATGTTGTTCCAACAAATACACAATGCAATCTATCCATCCATCCATTTTCCAACCCGCTGAATCCGAACACAGGGTCACGGGGGTCTGCTGGAGCCAATCCCAGCCAACACAGGGCACAAGGCAGGAACCAATCCCAGGCAGGGTGCCAACCCACCGCAGGCAATCTATCCAATCTCATAACATTATTTTAAAATGGCCAACATGCTCTTTTTGGACATGGTGATAAAAAACCTGTTGCAAATACTCATACTGTATATGCAGTCATGCTATATTTTTTAGAAATTTTCATATAACATAATATACAAACCAAAACCATTTAACATAAATCAAAATTGCACTTGCTGCGTAACATTAATTAATTAATTCATTAATTTTCCACCACTTATATGAGACTGAGTTATGGGGGCAGCAGTCTTAGGAGTGAGTTCCATATGTTCCTTTCACCAGCCACACTTGCCAACTTATATTGTGGGATCTCAAGCCTTTCCCAGGCAGTCTGGGAGATATAATCCTCCCGGTGAGCCCTGGGTCTTCCTCGAGATCTCCTCCCAGCTTATCATGCCTGTAAAACCTCCACAGGAAGCATCTGTATCAGATGCCTGAACCACCTCAGTTTGCTTTTCTTTATGCGGAGGGTCAGTAGCTCTATTCCAAGCCTCTCACAGATGTCTTTGCTCCTCACTCTCTCTCTATGGGGTAGCCCAGCCACCATGCAGAGAAAGCTCATTTCAGTCTCTTGGACCCCTGATCTCATTCTTTTGGTCATTATCATAGCTGTGTGTAGGGACGTAGATCGACTGGTAAATTGAGAGCTTTGCCTTCTGGCTCAGCTCTTTCTTCACCACTACAAATTGGTATTAAGACTGCGTAACTCCGCTCACTGCCCCTGTCTGTCTGTCGATCTCACTATCCCTTTTCTCAATACTCGTGAACCAGACCCTGAGGTACTTACTCCTCTACTTGAAACAGTAACTCACCTTTCACTCGGAGTAGACAGTCCACCTTTTTCCTACTGAGGACAATGGCCTCAGATTTGGAAGTAACTATGTAATAATTGTCCTCAAAAGATCACTGTACATGGCCATATGTAATCCAGTATCCTGTTTGCCTATCCAATCTCTATCTTAGTTTTAATCAAACAGAGGTGTGTTCATGATAGTCTCTGAATTGGCAAGAAATAGTGGATGTATGTGTAAAGATTGCCTTGTGAAGGACTGGACCCCCTTTGCAGGGCTGATTCTTGCCTTCCCTGTGTTTTGCACATTACAGAGGATAAGGCTTGTGATTTTCTCACGCCATGGTGTGCGAGCGTAAGAGGTCACTTCTTAGTTTTAACCCAAAAATAATCTATGTTATGTACAGTATCAGAAAATGAATGACATTTTCTTCATTTATGTAGAATATAATTGTAATAGTATTCCTTTTATTGATCGTTTTTCTTCTTTATATATATTGCATGTTTGGCAAACTTTTTTGAGATCACAGGAATATGATGTTGCAACGTGTATAAGTGTGTTTCCCCACCATGCATAAAAATAGTAAGCTAACTTTTTTTTTTTTTTTTATACACAAGCCCGTCATTTTGTTTAAATTTTTATAACTAAAAGCAAGACCTTCCCATCTCAAGAAGAGAACTATTTACAAAAAAATGAAGAAAACTCCTATTGTCTACATGCTGTTTTGGATTTTTAACACCATGTGTTTTTCTTTTGTTCAAGCTTCTCCAGTGCCACTGATATAACAGAATGTTAGTAATGTAGCCCAGTGTGGCTCATTTGAGTCTGTCAGTCCTCGTCTTTGGTGGTTGCACTCTTTGTTGTGATCCTGATGGCACAGCTTGATAACTCCTACTTATTGATGACTGTCTCATTTCTGTATTAAAATTTTTTGTGGCGCTGGTTTTGTCCTTTACTAACATTTTTGAGAAATTGTGTTTTGACACTTGCATGCCATGAATATTGAGTTTTGGTTAACTTTTTCTTGAATATATGCATACAGGATTTTCATGGTAACGTTGTCAACTGACCTGCAGTCTGTCTAATGCATTGGTGCTTTATCTCTGCCATTTTAAAAATAAACATCGCTAATACAGTGACAGAAAAGGGAAAAAATATTTTGTTTATTTTCTTTTTCATTTACTTACCTGGGTCTTGACACCATGTATGTCCTATAGGATTCATTAATAAAGCCCCAAATCTGAGAAAGAAAATGCCTTGTAGTACTGCAGAAATAGGATCATGGTTTCTATGTAATCCATTTTTGCTCTGCAGATCACAATTCTCATACACATTTGAACATTTTCAGAACTTGTTTTTTTTAATTGAGGCTTTGATGTGATTTAGAAGCGGTGTATTGTATTTTTTTATTTTATTGGCTTATATTCTAATGGTGTGCACCAGTGAGATCAACAAAGGCACTACAGATAGTCCATGTGTACTGTAAATATGTGAGCAATGTAAAGGGCACCAATTTTTATTCACCTTACTCTCAGAAGCTTAAAGGGCAGCGTAGATATTATTTATTACATTTATGACTGTCAAATGAATTAGAAAATAAATTAAGGCTGATCTTGTCCTAGGAATGCTTTGATTACATTAGGGGTATATATATAGTATATATATATACAATATTTAAGTTAAACCTGTGCGATACCCATTCATACATCCAGTTTTTTGGAGCCTTGTCACAGCTGCCATAAAGTTCTCTACACTGAACATACACCTGGGGACCCCTTACTGCGAGGGAGCAGCACTACCGCCTCACTACCGTGCATGTTTAATACCTGCTTTAATGCATTTCACCATGAAAATTATATCAAGTATTTATCTTAGCATTCTAATTGTTCAGAGAGCAGGAATATCATGAAGTGAATGTATTCTGTGCGGCGATTGCTGCCGGCACCTCCTCTAGAGTGCAAGAGGAAGTCAGTTTAAGAAACTCACGGAACACTTAACACAAAGCATTTAATGTGCTATATAACTTATGACAGGGTTTGAGAAAATCTAGTGAATTAAATATTCATTTTACAATGAAGTTTAGTTTACGATGTTCTACTTTAATGACAAAGTACGAGAATAAAGTCAACATGTCGACTTTAATCTGGACATAAATGGCGAGAATAAAGCAGAAATGTCGAGAATAAAGTCAACATGTCGACTTTATTCTCGTCATAAGCGTCGAGATTAAAGTGGAAATGTTGAGAATAAAGTCAACATGTCATCACACTATTACACAATACCCAGGTACATTACACTGTATTGAAAACAAAACAAGTACAACTTGGCTTGCAGTATTATCAAGTAGTATAGAAACAGTATTTACACATTTGAACATAATGGTCCACATCTGACCTTTTAAAACCAAAGTATCTTCAGGCAAAGGACGTGACTCCTTTTTTTTGGCAAACGTTCTTCTGTGTCATCATGTTCAACTTTATCATCAGCTATAGCTTCAGTTTCGGAATGTTCTCTGTCCATTTTCACTGTGCAATACCTACACTACCACACCTATTTAGCAGTGTAGCAGTGAAAAAGAGCCCCCGTGCAACACCTCTGTGTTTAGCGGTGCAGCAGTGAAAAAGGTCTCCACTTGAAGAGTTTCCCGCTGTGCCACGTTCCAAACATCGTTTAGGCAATTTAAACTGGTGTTGCGGTATAAGATAAATCCATATCATAACAAAAATAAAAAACAGTTTTCGGTTTTCAGCACTAGGTCACATGTTTACGGTGATTCAAGTTTGATTGTGGAGCTCCTGTTTATCTGTAGCATCTCTCTGTCTAAAAATGTTATAGTTACACAATCCACCATTAACTTTACACAAAAAAGGAGCTAATGAAATACTATCCCTACTCTTAAACTGGTTAGGGTACAATAAGTGAAGAAAAGGAAACAGTCTTGTTAATAAAAATGTAAAAGGATAGAGATAAAGATTGATTTGATAATTACTCAGTCAGCATGATGCATAGGTAGTGAAATATGTCAATCTGCTAATATTATCCTTTCTAAGTTACTGATATAATTATTTATATAAAGTGATTTTATTGTTCATGTTACTGTTCAGATGGTTTTTTATTAATTATATTAATGGGTTATACACTGCATCTGACATATCACCTTCCACTTAAAATTTGAAATACATCCATAAAAAAAAACATTCTTTTCTAATTCAAAAGAGTTGCATGTTGTTTTCAGCAACACAGGAACACAGCATAACTAAAATCAGTCACTCTTTACTCCGCCACACTTCCTACCCCTCTGCCATTCAGAACCCCTCCTTACTCCACAGCAAACGTCTTCTGCTCCTCTTCTGACCTCTAACAAAGTCCTGAAAGAGAAATTGAGATTTTAATAAAGGAAAATTCACTTCTCTTCAGCAAAGAGAATATCGATTAACGATTGCAAGGTTTCATTATTTCTTTTTGTGATATTGAGATATTAAGTTATTGAGAATGTGTTAGTGTATGACTAACTAAGTGTATGCCCTGTTGATTTATGCTTTTCTTACATCAATATTATAATTTAAATTCTCAAACTGTAAATGTTTATTGTTAGGCATTTTAACAAATGACATTGGTTGTACATGCTCCATGCATACCCATTCTGGTCTTGATTAATTAAGCTTTGTTGATTGCACATTAGAAATCTGATTAATTACAGATGGAAAGATGATTATAATCAATATACAGTTAATTATTTCCTTCCATCTATCCAAAAAAAAAAATTAAGTTCTTATTTTGTCTGCAATGTCTTTGATGGTTTTTTCTAAAGCTAGCAAATGTCAAGTACCAAGGTCTAGACAAAATCAGATGAAAAACAATAGACGTCATATATGTTATGCCTGAATGTGACTGATGGAATGTCCAGAAGCAGCAGAGATCAAGGAATTAAGCAAGCAAAGTAAGTGTCGGGCTATTTATTTATTTGTGTTTTCTTGAGTGCTAATGCCTAGTGAGTTTTTTCAAAGTTTGGATGTTTCCTTAATGTGAGCAGTCACCTTATATATCATGGCTGTCATGATGTTACACTACACATGCAGCATCATAGCAACCAGACACCCAAAAAAGAACATGTGATTAATGTGGTTTTGGCAGCCTAAAAATTCAGTCTATTTTTCAGTCTGTTCTAATGAACAGCAAACAATGCAGAGTTCTCTTTGCCATGAGTTTGGCAAAAAAAAAAGTTTTGAGAACTTCAATGAACTCCACAAAATGAATTGAAATCAGAAAGGAAGGAGGAAACAAACTAGTTTTGAGTAAATTAAAATGCTGTTTTAACTATGATAGACCAATTATTGTAGGCAAAAATGTGATCTGTGTTAGCAGTGCTAACCACAGTCCCACCATCCCTCAAACAAAAAAAAACACAGATGAAATGATAACCGCAAATAAAATACAGTAAATGGCCATAAACTAGCAATAAGTTAAAAAAAAATTACATGTCACTGCGCTCATAGAGTTTGAATCTTGGAGCACAATTTAGCTGTGTGACGAGAGTTGACAGGCTCATTCCCATTGTTTGAAGTTGTGGCTCCGGGTGCAGCTGGAATGTCTTTTTTGTTTCCAGTCTATCTGTATAGATGTTTTTTTTCTTCAATGAAGAAAATAGAAATGCTTTGTAAACAGTAATAAATTTTTTGGTATTATTTCACAGGGTTGCGTCAAGTGTTTCCTTTCTCATGGAGGGGCGGGCATCTTTAAAGCTTGTTTTGGATCGTAGCTGAAGCAGTTGGACAATTATGTATGAAAATTAGCCATGTGGTGCTGCTCTGTCAGTACACAGGGATCAATCCCATCTATCCAGAGGCAGTACTCACAATATTCTCATTATGCTACGCTAATCTACCATCTCAATGAAAATAGCGCTTTTTTTTTTCTTTTTTCATTTTTATTATTATTAAATGCATGGTGTGCTGAGGGATGCATGAAAGTTCTGCAAATGGTAGCTACATCTCTGGGGTGTCACACTGGCTTTGCAAAGCATCATGGGGATATAGTAAAAAAAAATGTTCACCTGTTCCAACTGCATGGCAAATTTCCAAGAAAAAATATTTGGTGAAAACAAAATATTTACAGCAAAAAAAAGCTTTGGCAAATTTCTCAGATCAACACTAGTGATGTCACTGTAATTTTGAGTAGATGTTTGCCATGGAACCCATCATTTTGTGTTAGTTTTAGACGACCATGACCATGTGTAAGGATATGATGTTCGCTTCCAGGCTCGTGATCAGATAGTTGTCCCTATTTGCTAAATTATTCTAGACTTATACTTTGGTTTGCATTTTGGTTCTGACTTTTGGTTTGAAATACTTTATTTTTTTGATATCATCCCAATAACAATAAAATATTAAAAATAGCTAACAAATAAATTTTAAAAATGAAAGAAAAAGGTCCTTAAAAATAAATACAATAATACTCAATGTTGTTTAAGATTAGGAGGGCCCTTGACATTGTGGAAATCACAGATGAAAATCAAAAACACACAAAAATGGAAAAACTAGATTCATAATCAGGACCTTTCATCCATCCTTAAATCTCCTAAATACCCTTAGTCCAACTTAGGGTGACAAAAAGCTATAGCCTATGTGGAAGATGAATGTTCTCTTCGTTCCCTTGTACTAATCCTTGTCTAAGGAGTTAAGCAGAAGTAAGCTTTAAAAAACATGATTTGCTGAGCAAACAGAAAAAATATTTGTCAGAAGGACTCAAGGTCTAAGCTTCCACTCTGAGACTGCCTTATCACGTTCTCCCTTTGTTTACATCTGAACGCCATAACAAGGAGCCAAGGAATCAAGTTGCACAAGGAGCATTGAAGGGGCTCAAGGATTGTGTATAATAAAGTGTTGACTGTTGCATTTTCATAATGAATATTAAATCACGCATTCTAGGGGTATAAAAACCTGCCCTACCCAATAAACAGTTGCTCAGAGAGCCCTGACGCTGTCATGTAATATTGATTGCCTGCTTTTTTGAAACCTGCTCACTGTGACGATGTGAACATAATAAAGCTGCTATATATGTACTGGTAATTGTTTGCTTTTGAAGTTGTATGTTTATAATGTTCAGTTTGTAATGGTTGTAATAAGTAGTTAATGCATAGTGAGGCTCAGGCTGAGTTTGAGGAGGGACAGTTCTGTGCTAGACTGTGAGATGTATAATGGCGCCCCGGCCTACCATGGCAACAACAGATGTAAGACAAGAGCCATTTCTATACTGGGCAGATGTTTATCACTTAGCCTAATCTTGTCTACACCCACATGCACAAAAGAAAACAAGAAGCAAAAGGTGTCTGTTATGAACTAGAGTGTTCCTAAGCATGAAGCTCCCAAAATACTTCAGTTAGAGACGAGAACCAGCAAATCATGGCTAGAAACATAAAGGTCAATGAAGAATCTGTATAAATAAAAAAATTATTATTTAAAAAAAGCTCTGTTTAACAAGAAGTTCCAAAAAGCAGAGAAATATGCAATACCAATAAGAAACAAAGTCCCAATATCAAATACAAAATACAAAGTCAAAAACAGAGAATTGGGTTATTAATCCTGTAATTAATGAAAGCACAGAAAAAAACCACTAGATAATTTTCCACATATGAGCACATTCATTGTACTGCAAGGAACAATGGGTTCTCCTCAAGCTTTATAGGGCTATATCTTTGATATGATGGGCAAGTGAGTTTGCCTCTTTGGAAACCACCCACAAGACACATGGAACATAATGGTAAATACATAGATATACAGTAACTGAATGACCTACAATCTTAATAGAAGCAACAGAATAAAAAAATGAATAAAAAATACATAGCAGTAGCTTTGCTTTGATGCAAACAACAAAAGGTTATTTGCACCAGAAACCTGTTTTATTTTGCTTTGTCTTAAAGGACGAAATGCTGCTCTGAGGAGCAACATCTTCTTTTGCTTTCCTAAAAACATTGAAACACTATGCATGCTGCTCATGATATACTGCTTGGTGTTATTGGAACTACAAAAGCAAAGGAAAAAAAGTCTATAATCACAACAACATTTAAAGAAATGTACTAAAAGAAAAAATGCTATCAAAATATTAAAAGTTTCATAAAAATGACATGCAAAAAGTCACTTGGACCAGGGCAGATTGATGTTGCAAATGAAGGTAATAGTGTGTTTTTGAACAGTTTAATGATTTTTGAATGGAGCTCTGGTGGTAAGTGCATATAAATAATAATAAATAAATAAATAAATTATATTTACTATGTGGGCGGCACGGTGGCGCAGTGGGTAGCGCTGTTGCCTCGCAGTTGGGAGACCTGGGGACCTGGGTTCGCTTCCCGGGTCCTCCCTGCGTGGAGTTTGCATGTTCTCCCCGTGTCTGTGTGGGTTTCCTCCCACAGTCCAAAAACATGCAGGTCAGGTGGATTGGCGATTCTAAATTGGCCCTAGTGTGTGCTTGGTGTTTGTGTGTGTCCTGCAGTGGGTTGGCACCCTGCCCGGGATTGGTTCCTGCCTTGTGCCCTGTGTTGGCTGGGATTGGCTCCAGCAGACCCCCGTGACCCTGTATTCGGATTCAGCGTGTTGGAAAATGGATGGATATTTACTATGTCATTCTCATAAAAACACACAGCTAAAACTAAATTAAGACATAAATATTAATGTATATTAAAAGTTATTAAGGATGAAAAACTTCACAATAACAAGAAAGCAAAAAGAAAACACAAATATACAGTATTTAGTGCAAATATATATATATATATTTTAAAATTTGTATTTATTTTATTTCACAAAAATAACATTATATGCAATCAAGTCTAACTTACACAACAAATAATTTCATAGTCAGATTAGAAAAGAAGTTAAAAAAAGAAAGCAGGAACAAAAAAAAACGACAAAAAACATTTTAGACAAACCTAACAAAAAAGAATTCAGCCCCCACCCGAGAGAGAAGAGAGCCAACACCATGGGCACAAAACAGTTAGAATTTTTTTTTTAAATTTTATTACTTAAAACTTGCCACATTTTCAAAAAATTTTGAACCGATTCTCCAAGAAGAAAATAAGATACTTTTTAATTTAATTGTTAAAAAATATGTTTAAAAATACAGGTTTGTAAGAGTTTTAGTGAATGAGTCAGCAGACCATATGAATGTGGAGAAGGCTTTACAAAGACAGGCAGCTTGAAATGAAAAGGCCCCGTCACCCATGAAAAAATATGGATGTAAATGGAAGTGAAAGGCAGCTGGAATCAGAGGATGCTAAATGCTGACCAGGTGTTTAAGGAAGAAAAGGCTGAAAATATACACGTGTTTAGTGTTATGAGTAGCTTTGTGAAAGACTGTCAGTGTTTTCAAGTGAGTCTCATTTGAAAGCAGAAGCAGTTTTCCTTACATATGTTTAATCCATTTAATTTTTTAATGGGGCTAAATGGTTTCCTGACCCTAGAGAGCAAAAGGCAGGAATCAGCCCTTGACAATACCATTCTCGGGCTCTCATTCATACCACACCAACTTAGTGTCACAGCTCCAACATACACAACCAAGAATGTGGGTGGAAATTTCGCTAGCTGGTTATATATGTGAGAGAAAAACACACACTTGGTTGTAGTCACTGCTTCTGGGACAAGCTCCAGCTTAAAGAAACGATGTCCAGAAATGTCTCTAGTAAACAGAGCACTGGAAGAAACCCTTCAGACTGCAACAGCTGCCACCATTCCAACTGTGCCACTGAGCAGCTTACAATGCTTTGTATTCATGATATGGGGATATATTCATATAAGGCACTGATACACTTAACCTGAAATAAAGAAAGGATCTCCAGCCTATGTAAAGCTGTACTTTTAATTAATGAGCTACAAACACACTTAAATGTTTTTATTGCAAGGTTTAAAGTTTACTGTGTCTTTTCACTTTTTTATCTATCAAAGTTCACATTTAAATATTATTATGTTTTTTAATGAGACAAAAATAATGCTCAGATGACAACAGTATACTTTGTGAAAATTTTACAGCTAATGAACATCTAAACTATGCTTCTATCAATTATTCTTAGTACAGGTGAAAAGTATTGAGTTTATGCAAAACATACATACAGTAAATATGCAGTTTCTCAAAAATTCCTGTTACTAATGTCAAGAAAACAAACCACGCTGGCCAACTACCCAAAGCTCTGTCAATATACCAATTTGCTCCAGAGATGCTCAGATCCTAAAAACACAGTTACACATATGAAACTATAGACATTAGATGGAATAATTTAAAGATTAATGATGAAATAGAGGGTCTGACCACAGAGAAAGAACTTCACTGAAGAAGTGCAGTTAAATATTAACATGGTTGCCAAAAATCACAATCACAAAGACAGGTTCCTCTTATGTGGACTGCAATATACGTAAGTGCACTTTTTAAACAAACATTTATTATCACCTAAATACCCTTTTTCAGAAATAATTAGTTGATTATTAAAAAATATTTATAAACCATGAAACCTAACGCAATAACAATAAATATATATAATGACATTAAAAAATCTTATTCATATAAGAAAAGTACTTTTTATCATATTTGAAAAGTGTGGAATTTTATTATGCCTATCAATATGAATCGCTCATGAAATGTAATTTATGGGCACGGATTTTCTTTATCTCAATACGATAGATAGATAGATAGATAGATAGATAGATAGATAGATAGATAGATAGATAGATAGATAGATAGATAGATAGATAGATAGATAGATACTTTATTAATCCCAAGGGGAAATTCACAAAATCAGCATACTGATAAAAAAACAATATTAAATTAAAGAGTGATAAAAATGCAGGTAAAACAGACAATAACTTTGTATAATGTTAACGTTTACCCCCCCCTGGGTGGAATTGAAGTGTCCCATAGTGTCGGGGAGGAATGCTCTCCTCAGTCTGTCAGTGGAGCAGGACAGTGACAGCAGTCTGTCACTGAAGCTGCTCCTCTGTCTGGAGATGATACTGTTTAATGGATGCAGTGGATTGTCCATGATTGACAGGAGCCTGCTGAGCACCCGTCGCTCTGCCACAGATGTCAAACTGTCCAGCTCCATGCCTACAATAGAGCCTGCCTTCCTAACCAGTTTGTCCAGGCGTGAGGCGTCCTTCTTCTTTATGCCTCCCCAGCACACCACTGCGTAGAAGAGGGCACTCGCCACAACCGTCTGATTGATCATCTGCAGCATCTTATTGCAGATGTTGAAGGACGCCAGCCTTCTAAGGAAGTATAGTCGGCTCTGTCCTCTCTTGCACAGAGCATCAGTATTGGCAGTCCAGTCCAATTTATCATCCAGCTGCACTCCCAGGTATTTATAGGTCTGCACCCTCTGCACACAGTCACCTCTGATGATCACGGGGTCCAGGAGGGGCCTGGGTCTCCTAAAATCCACCACCAGTTCCTTGGTTTTGCTGGTGTTCAGGCGTAGGTGGTTTGAGTCGCAACAAAGTCCTTGATTAGGTTCCTATACTCCTCCTCCTGCACACTCCTGATGCCGCCCACGATAGCAGTGTCGTCAGCGAACTTTTGCACATGGCAGGACTCCGAGTTGTATTGGAAGTCCGATGTATATAGGCTGAACAGGACCGGAGAAAGTACAGTCCCCTGCGGCGCTCCTGTGTTGCTGACCACAATGTCAGACCTGAGATCAATGGCAGTTCCCAAGACGGACATATTGAGGTCTGTCTGTAAGATAGTCCACGATCCATGCCACCAGTTATGAATCTACTCCCATCTCTGTCAGCTTGTCCCTAAGGAACAGAGGTTGGATGGTGATAAAAGCACTAGAGAAGTCCAAAAACATAATTCTTACAGCACCACTGCCTCTGTCCAAGTGGGAGAGGGATCAGTGTAGCATATAGATGATGGCATCTTCCGCTCCCACCTTCTCCTGGTATGCGAACTGCAGAGGGTCGAGGGCGTGGTGGACCTGTGGCCTCAGGTGGTGAAGCAACAGCTGCTCCATGGTCTTCATCACATGTGACGTCAGAGCGACAGGTCGGAAGTCATTCCGCTCACTAGGACGTGATACCTTTGGGACTGGGGTGATGCAAGATGTTTTCCAAAGCATCGGGACTCTCCACTGTTCCAAGCTCAGGTTGAGGATGCGCTGTAGAGGACTCCCCAGCTCCAGTGCACAGGCCTTCAGCAGTCGTGGTGAGTCTCCTCAGCTATCTGCTTACCTGGGCTGCTGTAATTGTGGGTGGGGGGAAACTCTCTCCTATGCTGGTATCAGCAGAAGGATGGGTGGTGGGTGCAGTACTCTGAGGTGAGAGTGGGTTAGGCTGGTCAAACCTGTTACAGAAGTTGTTCATCTGGTTTGCTCTCTCCATGTCTTTCTTGATGGTGGCACCCCGCTTCGAGCTGCAGCCAGTGATTCATCCCATCCCACACTTCCTTCATGCTGTTATTCTGCAACTTCTGCTCCAGCTTTCTCCTGTGCCGCCCTGACCTGGACTCAAGAGTTCCTTCTTCACGTGCTTGAGCTCATGCTGATCACCGCCTTTAAAAGCCCTTTTCTTCTGGTTCAAAAGGCCCTTGATGTCACTTGTAATCCACGGCTTGTTGTTAGCATAGCAGCACACTGTTCTTACTGGAACTACAATGTCCATACAGAAGTTGATGTAGTCAGTAGTACATTACATTACATTAGCAGCAGTAACAGCTGGCACTACTCTTTCACTCTTTCATCATCAGTCAAAAAACAAGAAAATATAAATGTCTCAGCTACAAAGCCTTATTGCTTCACACATTGTGGAGGAATTGCACTGCAGCCCATGAAGTCACAACTGCTTTCAGAAACCTTATTTGTAGGATATTACTTTCTTGAAGCATATCTCTGATAGACATTTGCTAAGTATTATTTATAAAGCTCATAACAAGACTGAGAGTGAACTAAAAATGACTTTTCAGGAGATCCAGTGTATATGTACTGTCTGTCAATTGGATTAATTGTACACTACAGCGCAAAATAGTTGCCATTATTTTCAGGGGCATCCAAGGCCACCATGTCTATAATATGATTACTACTCAAATCAACGAGGTACATAGTTCATAATCCTGGATTATATGAAAACTGTGAAATGTGCCCACCGATTTCTAAGAAGTAAGTATGTATGCTTATGATACAATGCACCAGTCTCTTTATATGCTCCTGTCACAAAAAGATAAAATGACAGGATATAAACATAAGTAAATGTGCAATGCAAGGACCCCAACACTACCGATCCCACCCCCTCCTGCCCAGGCTGAGCCAAGGGGAAAAATAAACTATTTTGAGGAATCTAGTTCAGCAAAGAGAATAATCAAGCTAAAGAACTGAGCTACTGAAAGACAAAGTCAAGGAGTTAAAAACCATGATTGCAGGAGCAGCAGACCAAGTTTCCATTACATTACTGGAAGCACCGTTATTCCACGCTACAGACAACTCCAAATGTATTAAGTTATAGAAGGAAGACTGCCAGTTGAAAACATTAACACATTCAGGTGTCTTCCAGATGGAGGCAATAATTAATTTGTCTGCCAGCGTACCAAAACAAAACAATTTGCGTTCATGGGGTTTAAGCGTAACTATAGAGATCTAAACGATGAAAGATTAGCGGTAACAGAGGAATACTGAAAGAAAGAAAAGAATATAGTAGGTGACAAATGTGTGTCCAAAAGGAAAAGACAGGAGGACAGAGCCAGAACCTGTGGAGAAAAGTGCCAGGCAAACCAAGGGAATATACAGGTGCTGGTCATAAAATTAGTTAATTAGCTGATTAGAGTGTGGCACAAGGTGTCTTCAATATTGAACCTTTTCACAATATTCTAATTTTCCGAGATACTGAATTTGGGACTTTCATTAGTTGTCAGTTATAATCATCAACATTAAAAGAAATAAACATTTGAAATATATCAGTCTGTGTGTAATGAATGAATCTAATATACAAGTTTCACTTTTTGAATAGAATTACTGAAATAAATCAACTTTGTCAAGATATTCTAATTTTATGACCAGCACCTGTAATTGACCGCAATCCGTCCTGTTAATGATGTTGCCTTAGGATTTTGTGTTTTGAAAGACTGCTTCTTTTGATATATATTAAAGTCTTCACATGTTTCAAAGAATAAATATGAGCCCATTGGTCTCTGATCTTTTATGAAACTTGAGCTAGCATTTTTGCTTTGTGTTTACTTTTTCATCCATCCGTCCATTTCCCAACCCGCTGAATCCGAACACAGGGTCACGGGGGTCTGCTGGAGCCAATCCCAGGCCAACACAGGGCACAAGCCAGGAACCAATCCCAGGCAGGGTGCCAACCCACCGCAGTATTTTTACTTTTTTCACTAGATAAATCTTCAGCTGGTTGTAAAAAGCCACATAACTTTGAATGGTTTACAATTCCATAATATAACAGTGTCAATTTTAAATTAGTTGCATTTAAGATACAAAAATGAGGACACATTTGTGTGCCAGAGTTCAGCAGTGCTTATTTAATGTAAGACCAGTAGCTTTGCTGTGATTATGATAAAAATAGATATAATTATTGTTTTGTGCCTGTTGGACAGTGCACATTCAGTTCCAGATTCATTCACTAATGTAGTGTATTATTTTAAAGGATTAGCTTGCTGAATATTTTTAAAAAGTTTTATAAATTATTTGTGAAGTAATAAAAGTAATATAATATACTTTGTAAAAAAAGTAACATTTATGAACACTTTATAAATATATTTTTAATATTTAATATATAACTAAGTAACAGTAACTTTCTCAACGCTGACCCAACCCAGACAAGCACTTTTAATTCTGTTATTTTGCTCAAAAACAATGATGTCATTTGTCAACCCTCAGATACCATCTGGTGGCTAAGGTAGATGAGGTTTGGGTGACTAACTTAATCATGCATTCACAATATCCTACTTTTTAAGTGTGTCTTGCCCTTTCTCTTTATTCTTTCTGCTCTATGCATGTAAAGGTATTATTTAATTCTGTAGAATAAATGATGCATTGGTGTCTATCTGTCCCAGACCTTGATTCCCGCAGCACCATAAATGAGGTGGCTACAGAAGACACATAATGTCTTTGTTTTGGTCATTGGTTGGTTTAACAAAGTATCACCTGGCATTAGGTGGCTAAAGGTAACTGGGCTTTAAGTGTATGGTTGTATGGCTGAGATCATTAATAAGACAACTTAACATTCTCAATCTAATTCAGAGTTGTGGAAGACTGAAGCCTATCCTAGAAGCATCAGGCAAAAACCTAACCCTCAATGGCACATTAGTGGATGATGGGGAATGACAATCAATGAAGTAAATAAGTATGTGAGCAGCTCAGTCCAAATTCAAAATGTTCCTTAGATATTACAGGAGTGTCAGACAAAAGTCATTAAAAATCACTACTGGGTTGAGCAGGGGAGTGATAGGTTGAGAATTTGGAAAAAATATACCAAAAGGAAATGATCTATTGGACAAAACAGGACAAAGTTGCCAGTTAATTAGAATTCATTATAATTTAAATTATATAGTCTGAATACATTGAAATTGCTTAAATCCATAATTATTTTTGGATGAGCATTTAACAGTGTGAAATATAGTATTAAAAGTAGCTTCAAGACAAATTGCAAATCTTGATGGCAAAGGGTTTCTAGAAGAATATTAATGCAGGGTTTATGTGTGGCCTTGTAAAGAAATTAATATATAAGAACAGCACAGGCATGCAGTCTGCTTAACAGCAGTAAAGCAAAAACTGAAGAGTACATTAGAGATGAGAAATATTGTGGTGTTTATGGAGCAGAACACAGCTGCAAATAAAAGTACAAAGCAAAATTTCAAAAGATAGTGAAAAATGAAGAGAAGTCATGGTCTGATGAATATATCTAAGTGTATTTGTTGTTAAACTGATTGTTTTTGCACTGTTGCAGAATGTTTATTACTGTATTATTACAGAAGAACAAAATTTCAGTGTGTACACATCTCAGAAGGAGTAAAAAAGCATTTAATGGTAGTTTCTCTATACCCACGTGGTATCCATCCATCCATCCATCCATTTTCCAACCCGCTGAATCTGAACACAGGGTCACGGGGGTCTGCTGGAGCCAATCCCAGCCAACACAGGGCACAAGGCAGGAACCAATCCCGGGCAGGGTGCCAACCACTTGGTATCCCAGGTTGGTCAAAACAACAATAAACCTAAAAACATCAAAAGAGAAACTTAATGATTCTGAACTCACACTATCCACAGCTTCAGAATCTGTTTTAGTTTTTTCCAGAAAAAAATTATATTCAGTTTCAACAATGTAATATTTTCTCCATCCACAAGTTGGAAGTATTAAAAGTGAAGAAATTGTACTTGAATATCAAACTATTTTTTGGCAGAATTGGAGCACAATGCACAAAATATTTACTTAATGATCAGCTGCACAAGCTTTCAATGAATATAACCCATATCTGCATATGACAGGCCAATCATACAGTAGTATACATAGAGAAAAACTGGTAAAATATGGGTATTGTAAAATTATTATCATTTATTTATTTTTTTAAATAAGCCTGGCCTGTCGGATACACAGGCAAGTTAAGTAATAGGAAGAACATTAGAAAAACCCTCCAAATTATCAAGAAGGAAGCACACTATCAACAAATTTGTTTAACATTACAAGAAGGATAATGTGTAAGCATCACAATGACATTTTCCTATAGCACTTGTTATTAAACAGTCCTCCAGACTGAAGCTTACTCGATTATGTTGACCTCTTTTGTAAACTGCTTTGGATAAAAGCATCTACTAAGCAAATAAATGTCATGTAAATCATATCAACCCAACATAATTCATATCCCAGTTGATAGGTTCCAACCAAAATGAGAACCCTTGGGAGATTATATAGCAATACCTGAGATGACATTTTTCACCACCATCATTAAAACAAGAAATGATAATTCCTCATGGAAGAATTATATTATGACCTTTCAGTAAAGATTCAAACAATAATGGTGGAGCAATACTTCTGCTTCTAATGATGTACAGCTTGTTCATTGATAATTCACAAAAAGTACAATGTCTTTAGGTAATATATATAAAATCAGTGTATATATCCTGCATGTTACAATCCATTTTCTATAGCACACTTCTATGTGTTCAAGAACATTGAACACATCTGCACAAAATTTGTGGCAATATATATAATGTGTATATATAAAGGGTAAAGGTTGACTCTAACAATAGAGGATATATTCTCTTTTCATTTCAAGGCAAATGATTTTTAAATGCAGACAATATGCTAATGAAATCAAATGATACCCTTTTCTTGAAAGGGGTGATTACTTTTAAGTTCAGCTAGTTTTTGGTGGTGCATTGTTTGCTAAAAATTTGAAAAAATAAAGTTTTACAGATACGTCCTTGTTCAAACCTTCTTATTCCAATAATACTGCTTTGACTGGCAGCATCCAAAACATCAGTTATAACCTCTGTCTTTGTGTTTAGACCCATATTCTTAATTAGTGATGAAGATTTGTACCATTTATTAATAGTCGGTACACCCTCCACCAGTGTTCATTCACATAGAAATCACTTAATCCAGTTGAGGGATACATAGAAGCTAGAATCTATTTCAGCCACAGTGGGGGAGAGGCAGGAACCAACTGGAGCTATACCAAACCAGTGGCATTAACAAATCTGCTGTCAAGCCAATCATTAGAACTTCCAGTATGGCTGCTGCTATCAGCTGTTTACATATAAAGCATTCACATGCAGGGCAACTTTTTTTCTTTATTAAAATTTGAAAAGTGCAAATCAAAAGTAATTGTGAATTTAAAACCATCCATCCATCCATTTTCCAACCCGCTGAATCCGAACACAGGGTCACGGGGGTCTGCTGGAGCCAATCCCAGCCAACACAGGGCACAAGGCAGGAACCAATCCCGGGCAGGGTGCCAACCCACCGCAGAATTTAAAACCAGGTTTTAATTAAAAAGGAAGTGAAATTATTAAAATATTAGCATTGTACACTGACATATGAATGATCGCTAGGAAATTATTTGTAACTGAATTAATACCCAATTGAATTTTTTCCATAGTTTAAGTTGAATGTATGCAGAATATAATTATAATTTCACTTTTTAAATGGTTCAAAGGTATACAAATGGCTGTTTTCCTAAAACCTTGTTAAAAGCATAAACTACAGTGATCCCTCGCTATATCGTGCTTCGCCTTTCGCGGCTTCACTCTATCACGGATTTTAAATGTAAGCATATTTAAATATATATCGCGGATTTTTTGCTGGTTCGCGGATTTCTGAGGACAATGGGTCTTTTAATTTCTGGTACATGCTTCCTCAGTTGGTTTGCCCAGTTGATTTCATACAAGGGACGCTATTGGCAGATGGCTGAGAAGCTACCCAACTTACTTTTCTCTCTCTCTCTCTTGCGCTGGCTTTCTCTGATCTTGACATAGGGGGTGTGAGCAGGGGGTCTGTTCGCACACCTAGACGATACGGACGCTTGTCTAAAAATGCTGAAAGATTATCTTGACGTTGCTACCTTCTGTGCAGCTGCTTGAAGTGACATGCTGCACGGTGCTTCGCTCTCTTAAAAGCTCGAAGGGCACGTATTGATTTTTGACTGTTTGTTTTTCTCTGTCTCTCTCTCTCTCTCTCCCTGCTCCTGACGGAGGGGGTGTGAGCTGCCGCCTTCAACAGCTTTGTACCGGCGGTGCTTCGCATACTTAAAAGCCATACAGCCATATTGATTTGCTTGCTTTCCTCTCTCTTTCTAACAGTCTGTGCTCCTGACGCGCACTCCTTTGAAGAGGAAGATATGTTTGCATTCTTTTAATTGTGAGACAGAACTGTCATCTCTGTCTTGTCATGGAGCACAGTTTAAACTTTTGAAAAAGAGACAAATGTTTGTTTGCAGTGTTAGAATAACATTCCTGTCTCTCTACAACCTCCTGTGTTTCTGCGCAAATCTGTGACCCAAGCATGACAATATAAAAATAACCATATAAACATATGGTTTCTACTTCGCGGATTTTCTTATTTCGCGGGTGGCTCTGGAACGCAACCCCCGCGATGGAGGAGGGATTACTGTATACATAAGCGTAAAACAAATTACTGATTTTTTTTTTTTTTTGCTACATAGTTTGTTAAACAATCACATGCAAGATGTCAGTAATGCTTACTTAATGCCAGAAAAGCCTTCTAGATTAGTAGATTCACCTGTGCCATGATTTGAAGAAGAGATTTTCATGTTACATAGAATATAACCATTTATATTGATACTTTTTCCAAAACTATACCAGTGTTTTCCTTATTTGGTGTCAAACACACATCCAGAAAAGTATGTCTGTGTTGCTACTACATAATTAGTCATATCTAATCCATAAGTAATGTGTTTATTTTTATTTTGGCTCAGTACTACTATATTTACAAAGTAATGTTTAATTGCTAATGTATGACCTTAAATTTTGAACACTATTTTAGTGGTACTTGAACAAATACAGTGGCTTCCCACAATGTAAGAGATCCTTGAGGGGGTGAGAGAATCTGTTGAATGTCCACTGTCTCTGACTGAAAAAACAAGTAAGTGAAGCACATCCAGTCTGCATTTAAACTTATTTGGTATCCATAGTAAAGGTAATGTAACATTTCTTGAATGTTCAAACATCCTTCCCAAATACAAATTATTAAATATTTTAAGGTTGTGTTGTAAAAACTGGTCACTTTGTATGTGTGTATATATATATATATATATATATATATATGTGTATATATATGTATATATATGTATGTGTATATATGTATATATATGTATGTGTATGTATATATATGTCGATTCCTCTTAATTGGGACACATTAGAACTAGGACATTTTGTCCCAATTAAGTGGCTGCCCCAATTAAGTGAATTCCACATTAAATTAAACAAATAATTTTCTTTCAATATTTTAATAAAATTATTGAACCCAAATATAAATTATAAGAAAATAATATAAGCTGTGAAAAAAAAATAATAATAAATTCTAAAGTAAAATAATTAGGTACGTACATACAATTTAATGCTGCAAAAATGCATCAAGTGTAGTCTGTCTTTTGTTTTTGTAAGTTTGTACTTTGTTCTTTGCAGTTCGTCTTTTCTGTAATGCCCATTCCTCACGCAGTTGATTTTCTTGTTGTAAGAGACGCACTATGGTATATTTTGGTACACCAGTTATCTCAGCAAGCCTACGATGGCTTGTATTAAATGGCTGACTTTTAATGTTATCCAGCAAAGCAATTTTACTTGAAAGTGTAAAATAATTTCTTGGCATCTTGGCAAGGGTTATAATTTTATAAATAAAATTGACAAAAAAAAGTTTACTTATACGTTATACGTACACGCGAGGTGGTGTAGGGGTAACTGAATACGGTTCAGTAGTGGTGACGGTAAACTATTAAGCAAACATGTGCTACTCCACTCTAAGATTGTACTATCTAAACTTACCAGTGCTTCTTCGACGGGCAACGATAGATGACTGACTTGCAGCACGCGTCTGCTACTGTCCCAATTAAGCGTTTAAATTATGTACTAGTTTATTATTTTGGTTTTCACTCCTTGAGATTTGGCCCAATTAAGCAGAATCGACTAATATATATATATATATATATATATATATATATATATATATATATATATATATATATATATATATATATATATATATATATATATATATATATAGAGAGAGAGAGAGAGAGAGAGAGAGAGAGAGAGAGAGAGAGAGAGAGAGAGAGAGAGAGAGAGAGAGAGAGAGAGAGAGAGAGAGAGAGAGAGAGAGAGAGAGAGAGAGAGAGAGAGAGAATGGTATTTGCATTTTATCAAAAAACTCTTCTAGCTTGTATCTCATCTTCTTTACACTGAGAGGAATATAAGGACTTGTAGTACTCCTTAAATGTGTCAGTTATCTCTTTAGGC